>NC_068572.1:4024911-4331022 GCF_025698545.1 Gossypium raimondii
TCTTAAGTTGTGTTTTTGTAGGCGAGATTTGCTCTAGAGGTCTCCGATGCTTATGTAAAGAAGGCATTGGGGAAAAGATGGAGAGACCATAAGAGCACTTTAAAGAAAGCATATTTTAAGACAAAAACAACACTCGACGAGAGATTACAAAATGTCCCGCCGGGAATGTTGAGGTACCAGTGGGAAGAGGTCGTTAGATTTTGGACTTCGAAGAAAGGAGATGTATGTGTCCCTTATAAAATTTTGTAATTATTTTGGTGTATAGTATTTCCTAATTAACGTACTAATAATTTCATAATGTAGGATCGTGAACAAGTTGGAAAACAAAGTAGGCAGCAACAAAAATTCACTCACACAGCTGGGTCGAAAAGTTTTGCGTGTGTAGCTCATGCAGAGGTATTTTGAATTTTTTAATATTGGCAGATATTTATTACTTTCTATCAATTAATATTTTTACTATTGTATTGTAGGAACTGTCGTCCGGTCAAAAAGTTGGACGACTTCAACTTTTTGACATTACACATAGGAAGAAAGATGGAAACCCTATGACTCCTGAAGCTGCAGAAATTATGGTACGTTTGCTTAATACAATTTCACTTGTTTTAATTATTTATAGTGTTTACTTTCTAATTATTTATTTCATTTATTGTAATGCAAATATTGTTAAGTTATGTTGCATTCAGTTTTTTAATATATATTGCGTTCCTAACTATATGATTTATTTTTTAGGAAAAATTGAAGGATAAAAAGGCGGAGTACGAAGCGATTGCTTCCAGTGATAGTTCTGTTCATATTGACGACATTGATAACCGGATTATCACTGAAGTTTTGGGTCCTGAAAGGTATGGTCGGGTTCGATTTCAAGGATCTTTTGTTAACCCATCCCAATATTTTGGATCTAGCTCGCAACAATATATGCCTTCAGGAGTCGAAATAAGTCAAGTTCGAGGTTAAGAGACCAGATGGCTCAGATGCAAGCGACAACAACTGAGCAAATTACACAACTTAAAGCGGAGGCAACATCGAGAGAAGCTGATGTTCAAAGAAGATATGAAGAACTCCAGCTACAACTTAAAGCGGATGCAACAGCGAGAGAAGCTGAGGTTCAATGAAAGTATGAAGAACTCCAGCAGCAGCTTAGAGCAGATGCGGCAGCAAGAGAAGTAGAGGCGGCAGCGAGAGAAGTACAGGATGCAGCGAGGGAAGCAGAGGCTAAAGCGAGGGAAGTAGAGGCTGCAGCGAGGGAAGCAGAGCAGCGTCAAAAGTTCGATGAACTCCAGCAGTAGCTCCAGAGTATGATGAAGATGTTTCAGCAGTCGCAACCGCCGCCGTCTTAGACTATCGTGTAAATATACTTCAATTTTGACTTTGAATTATCATTTTAAGTTTTAACATTTTTGTAAGAATAATACGAATTTTATTATATTTATTGATATTTATTATATTATTTGTTTAATATATAGATTTATTACTTTTTTTGGTTTAGATATGATTTCTTCGATTTGTTTTTTACGGAGGGTGAAAATATATAAAAATTTATTTTACAAATCTGCCAAATTTAGTGGCGTTTTTAAAAAAACGCCACTAAAGGTGTTGGTCTTTAGCGGCGTTTTTGGTAAAAAGCGCCGCTATAGATCAGGGTCTTTAGTGGCGTTTGTGACCGAAGCGCCGCTATAGATCATGGTCTATTGCGGCGTTTTTAGTAAAAGCGCCGATAAAGACCCTGATCTATAGCGGCGCTTTGCGCAAAAACGCTACTAAAGACCCTGATCTATAGCGGCACTTTTACCAAAAACGCCGCTAAAGACCCTGATCTATAGCGGCGCTTAGCGCAAAAACGCCACTAAAGACCTTGATCTATAGCGGCGCTTTTACCAAAAACGCCGCTAAATGTATTAGTCTTCAGCGGCGCTTCTACTAAAGCGCCGCAAAAGCTCCTATTCTTCAGCGGCGTTTTTGATATAAGCGCCGCTATAGACCAACACCTTTAGCGGCGCAATCTTTAGCAGCTTCTGTTGCGGCGCTTAGCAAAGCGCCGCTAAAGGTTTCTGCGGCGCTAAAAAGCGCCGCTAAAAGCCTGTTTTGGTGTAGTGTATTTATGGGTTAAGAAGGGGCTATAGGTAGTTATAGGCATTGTGTCAAAAAGAACAAATATAATCAGAACCTATAATGAATGTAATAGGCCAATTTAGCCCGGGCTTATAAAAAATAATAAACCCAAAATAATAATAAAAAAGTCCAAAATTATATCATTTGGCCCGATCGGGATGGCTCATTACTTGAAAAGGTTGAAGGTCTATCTACAAGCTTGATGCATATGGAAACATAATCTTCAAGGATATGCAATCTTAGATATGATATGCAATCTTAGAAGATATGATTTTGTAATCTTAGAGATTTAATTTGTAGATACATTTTAATCTTAGCCGTTGATGTAATTAATCTGTACCGTTGGATTTGGGGAGGCTCAACTATAAATAGATGCCTCTCCCTTCATTGTAAAGGGGAGAGTTGGGAGTAATAATAATTCTTAAGAGTATTTACTCAAATTTCTCTCTCTCTTGCGTTCTTATTTTGTTGATTTATGTATAATTTATTTATTGATTTGTAGATTGTTGATTTCAAATCTCTTTTTCCCTTATTATTCATTTTCAAATTCATTATTTTCAAATTTGTTTACATTTTATTTGGCCTTATATTTTTTATTATTTTTATTCATGCCCATGCATCGTTTTTATGTAATATATATTGTTTTATATATAGTATACGTATGCTTATATATATTTTATACATATGTTTTTATTTTATTTTACTTCCTAACTTTTATATACATATATATACATTTATATTTAGTTTCAATTTTTTTACTTTTGTATATATGTACATGTATGTATTTATATATTTTCTAATGAATATTTATATATATATATATATATATACACACATGTCTATGCTTTTTATTTGCTGAAATACAAACTTATATTTTCAACACATATGTTATAATATATATATTTATTTATTTTCATAAATGCATTATATATATTTTGTTATAAATTCTATAGTCCAAAATTTTATATGTAAACCCATGTGTATGTCTTTTATTCTTTATAATTTCATGTATATATTTTGTACCTTTTTTCTCTTTATATTTTTTGTTTATTTCCTTCATTTGCTTATTGATTTATGTTTTCATTTATATTTTGTTCATTTGATACTTTACATGTCGTTGTTTTTATGTACATTAATTTCGTTTATTTCTATGCCATTGTTGTATTTATTATTGTATTTTACACTTAATGTAGCATTACATCATTTTTTACTCGATTTTAAAATTTTCAAAATTGAGATAATACTCGATTTAGGATTTTCAAGAAAATTGAGTCCTAAAATATTGAGTTCCAATTTTCTTCGTTAAATCTAACAATCGAGAATTACTCATTAATCAAAAAATAAAATGAAATGCTTGTTGTCGGGAATTTAATATGTTGTATCCTAACGTATTGGATGTGACGTATTGATTTCTCGAGACAAAAATTTTAAAAAAATAATAATAACAAAGGAAATATTCCAAGTTTAGGATTTTGAGAAATTGTGCCCTAACGTATTGGGCCGCGATTTCTTTATAAATCTTCAACAAATGAATATTCTTTTAAATTTTATTACACGAGTATTTTGGACTAATTCATTTTTGAGGAATTAGAATGTCGTGCCCTAACGCATTGGGTGTGACATTTTCTTTCTCCGAAATGATAAGAGACTTAATAAGTAACGTTTTTTAAGTTTTTATTAAGGACCATATTTTTAAATTTTTGACATTAAGACACTAATTAATTAACTAAGTATCAATTTTGGGCGTTACGAGGGTGCTAATCCTTCCTCGTACGTAACCGACTCCCGGATCCATTTTTCTAAAACTCGTAGACCAAAGCTATTTTTTAGGTGATCCAATCACACCTCAATAAAATATTGGTGGCAATTCCCAATTTTTATTTTTTTAAAGTCGACAACTAATTTTTTTTTCAAAATAAAAAATGGTTTCGACAATGAGATTATTAAAAAAATAATTGCTCTTCAATATGTTTTCTTTAGTGTAATTATTCCATTTTAAATATTAATAAAGAAATTTCAACTGGTTTTCTAGGTTTGGATATTAATGATTTAAATGTTTTTAAGGTTAAAATATGAAATTGGTCTATCTACTCTTTATAAACTTAAAATTCAGTCGTATTTTTATTTTCATGAATTTAATCTATCCATTTTGGGTTTCAAAATTCAAGTTCAATTGTTAATATTGTTTTTTTGTTCAATTTGTTGGTATGATATTTTGAAATTAAAAAAAAATCACTTTGTAGCAATGTAACTAACAAAATGATGTTCTAACGAATAATTTTAACAACGTTAAACATTTGGACGTAAATTTTAGAATCTAAAAAATAAAAAAACTAAATTCTAAATTTAGATAAGGACTTATGACATATTTTAACCTTATCATTAATCAACTTATTCATAATTAATTTCTATTTATATAAAATAAAGCATGTAAAATCAACAAAAACAAATTATTAAACTATAATAAAGCATGAGTTTAAAGAAACAATTAATTATTATTTGAAACAATCTCATTATAGATTTTGATCAAATCTGCTCTTTTTGATACAATGTGGAGAACTACTCATAGCTCCTCTCCAACTCATAAATAGGAAGAAAATACGCTTCAACCTACGTCCTCCTGCATCAGCAACAATACTCATACTAATCGAACTAAAACTCAATCAACAAATATTGATTAATTTTACCAGTTATTCCTCGCAAATGACCCCCAAACAAATTTCGCGATCTCACAAGAAAAGTAGTTTGCGTAAATCCCATCAATTTAATCTACTTAAAATTTTATCAATAATGAATTGGAATGTATCAAAAGGGGCCTGCCCAAATACTTCCTTAAATCATCAGCTCTCGAAAAAACTAAGGCTCACATTACACTCACTTTATGTCTTGAAAACTTATAGAAAGTATTCAGTAACATGATCTATATTTGCTCGACAAGAAAGAATGAGGTTGTGGATTTGAGCTTTACAATAAACTCGTCATTCCAAAGCAACTGCATAATTAATGACGAGATGCAATTCATGACCAAAATGATCAACTTAACAAGAAGCAGTGTCTCTTTCATTGAATCATTGAAGAAGTCTCTTCGAATTCTATCATATGTTTAATCTAGATTCACATCGATAGTCATTCATGTTTCGTAACCTTTACTGGTTTGCATAATGTGTATAACCTCTTGAATAGCTATGATGTTATTTGTTTATTCCATCCGATAATAAAATTAACTTGATTTGGACCAATAAGTCTTGACATGAAAATCCGCAAGGACGACGTCAGGGTAGGACTTCTTAAAATGAAAAATTTCAATTTTAACCCTTTAAAATTCATACTTTTTTTAAATTGGCATATTGTAAAATTATACTTTAGTCCAAATAATAAAATTTAAATTTTATTCAAATTATAGATTAAAAAAAATCACATCAACTAAATTTAAATGCTAATTAATTGAATACCGACAAGGTTATGTATGCCATACTTCATCAAATAATCTTGTTATGTAGCTTAGTTCATCATCATCATCATATATATAGCGATAACCACGTAAGGTGTTGTTTACAAAGACAAAACTAGGGAAAATCGACACGTTCTAAAGAAAAGACAGAGACGTTTCTGGTCGGCGAAGTTTCCTTCCTTACCTTTCTTGTTCCCTACTCCTTCCTCTTCTTCTTCTTCTTCTTCTCTATTTCCCCTTCTTTCTATCTCTCTCACTCTGTCTCTGCAATTTTCTGAAAATGGGTTTGTTGGATTCACTTCTCAATTGGCTCCGCAGGTAATTTATAGTGCTGCCACTTGTTTGGTTGCTTAGAAAGTGCTACTTAATTGCTTCTCTCATATTGCTTCCCTTAAAGAAAACTGTGATTTAGTATCTGATATGGGCTTCAATTCTGTTAATTACTAATAGTTTGTGCAAATAAATCCAAGTACAATATGAGATTGGGGGATTAGGGGAATTGTTTTCTTTAATGAAAATTTATGGTTTGAATTTATAAACTTTCAATTTAGTTTAGTAAGTATATATTTTTTTCGAATTTAGGCTTGATTACGTCACTAGGAATAACCGGGAGAAATCCCGATATTAGTTCTGTATGACAATGTGAGACTGGGTTATAATTTTCTTTTGCCGTGTTTGGCTGCTGGGAAAATCGCAGGATTTTAATAAACTTTACATCTCTTACTTTGGACTAAACATTTGATTATAGATTTGTAAAATTTGTAAAATAGACACTCCCCATCAATGAACACCATAACTTTTTTTTTAGAAATACCAACTACTCTAATGGTTTTGACTAGCTTAAGCTTCAAACTGCTCGAAAACATTTGATGTTGGTATAAAATATCCATTCTTCGCCATAGTGTGATTGCAAATACTGGTGTGGTAGTTGGAAATATAGTTGATGTTTAATGTCGATTTTCTAATACTGTTGAAGGTACTATTTGCATGAGACAATTTGTTCTTTGAGATTCTATAGTCGAAGCGAGTCAAGGCAGTAAACTTCTTAGTTAAATCAAATTCTTTTGTTATGTTTTAGCTTTACATTAGTAACTCTTTACTAATGTTTTAAGTGTACAATAAGAAATAACTGTTAATCTGCAAGTGTTTTATTGAAACTCGGTACAACTAGACGCTGCAGACATTTTCCGGAGCAGCTCATTCCGAATTATGAATTATACAATAGTGATGTTAATAATTTAAACTGTTAACCAATATAGGACCAAACAGTTTTCTTTGTTTCTTTGGTTTTCAGTAGTCATTAGTTCTCGTATGTTCTTCAATTTTTCGTCACCCGATTGTCCTTATGCCTGGAATATAGGCCATGCCATCTAGCTTCTTTCTCTTTTGGGTAAATTACAGTAGAGGTCACCCAACTACTGTTTTTTTTTTTCTTTTTTGGTCACCCTGCTATGAAAAGTTACAAAATGCTCATCTACCAATTCAATTTTGTCTTTTTTGGTCACCAACTGATTAATGCAAAAATTAAAACCCAAAAATTCAAGATAGTTGGGTGACCAAAAAAGACAAAATTGCATAGTTGAGTGACCATTTTGTAACTTTTCATAGTTGGGTAACTACTAATGTAGTTTACTCTTCTTTTATTGAGGTAGTCGTTTTGTAAAATCATCAGACCACCACATTTCATTGTATAATTTGTTCTGAAATAATAGTAAGTCTATGCTTCTTTCTGAGTATCTGTATTGCAGCTTATTCTTTAAGCAGGAAATGGAACTATCTCTCGTCGGTCTTCAGAATGCAGGAAAAACATCTCTTGTTAATTCCATTGCTGTGAGTAACATGTTTTTTTCCTCTTTCTTCCTAAGCATTGTTAATGGCTTTATCTGATCTTTACTTTCGTATGTTTTCCAGACAGGGGGCTATAGTGAAGACATGATTCCCACCGTAGGTACCTTTTTATTTAGACTAATCAGATATAATGATTCTCCTTGAGGATATCTTAAAAGAAAATTCATCAAATGTGGAATCTAGGTTGGATTTAATATGAAAAAAGTTACAAAGGGAAATGTGACGATAAAGCTTTGGGACCTTGGAGGGCAACGAAGGTTTCGTACCATGTGGGAGCGTTACTGCCGTGGGGTCTCTGCTATCGTGTAATGCTTTCATTCTCGTAATCTATTATGTTTATGGTATATCAATTAACTTCTTTCAGTTTGGAATGAACACGTGCAAACGTATTATTAGCATCCTTTTTGATATACTTAAATCACTCATTTAATATAATGGCAGATATGTAGTTGATGCTGCTGATAGAGACGGTGTTCCGATATCCCGAACTGAGTTACACGACCTCTTGACTAAACCTTCCTTGAGTGGAATTCCTTTGCTTGTTCTTGGTAACAAAATTGACAAGTCAGAAGCTCTTTCGAAGCAAGCTTTGGTGGATCAGCTGTAAGTTTTACAAGCTTTACAATAAGACAAAACTTGTTTATCTAAAAAATGTGTTTTTATTTCATTTGATAGAGGTCTGGAATCAATCAGTGATAGAGAGGTGTGCTGCTACATGATTTCATGCAAAGATTCCGTAAATATAGATGTCGTCATCGATTGGCTAATCAAGCACTCGAGATCCGCCAAATAAGCAGGGGTGGAATGTTTTCTCCTATTTTGTCTCCTTGCAGGTGAAGGAAAGGACCCGTGTCTACAAGTTGAAATTATTCATTGAAATTCCCTTCGATTTATGTTGTGTGTGATCCGAACAAGTTTTTCGTGAACTGCTCGAACGATTTAGGCCTAGCTTGGATGTATGATTAATGCCCCCTTTGCAGAATATTAAGGGAGGCATTAATCTCCTTTAATGGAGTCCAAAGAGTGAATTAGTTTTTAATGTAAGTTATGATCTACTTCAGTGTGATTGGTGTCCAAATGTGTGTCTTGTCATGAAATGGTTATGGGAGACTTCCCCCAGCTAAATTCCAGATATCAAAGTGAATTTGGGAAAGGGTCACTGGAAACAGATTCATATACCACACCTGGGAAAAGTACAATTCAGCGATGAAATTGATCCATTTAATAATAGAGGGATTAATTTGATTTAGTCCCTATAATACTAGATGCTTTAGTGTTCAACGGTGAAATATTGGAAAATATAATATTCTCAAATCATTTAATAGTGAATTTGACTATAAATATAAATAGGAAAATATTTTTTTATATTTTTTACGTTTAATTTGTGAAAATAATTTAATTAACGGAAAATAATTTACGGGTGAATAATAACTAACTCCTGTTTTGAAAATTGATTTTCCTTTTGAAAGGGTAAATAATTTTTCAGAGAAGAGCTGCTTATGACTATATTGATATTTATATAAAATTAACTTGAATCAAGTCAAATATTATTTAATTAATAATAAAATTTTAATTTTAATATTTAAAGTTATTAAAATATTGATATGAAATATTATAATTTTAATATTATTAAACATACAATTTTATATTTAATAATATAATAATTTGTTAATATAATTTATTATTTTAATAAAATTAGTTAATATTAAGATTTTATTTTAGTAACAAATTTCAGTTTTAATAATAATATTTTTATTAATATTTTAATAGTAAATATATATACAATTTATAAATATCTAGTCAGAACTGTTCTATAGATAAAATATAAATATTTTAATAATATAAATAAGAGTAAATGTTTAAAAATAGTTTAGTTTCATTTATTTCTTGTACCTTCATTGCTTATTATTAAGCCTATATAAGATATTAGTTATTGGTCATGTTTGACAATTGGTCGATAGTTGATTCTTGATTGCAGTTGTTTTCAATGAAACAAATATAACCTAATTTATATTGTTGTCGACATTATTAATTTTAATTAACACTAGTTTCTTATTGAGCCATTATTAAATCTTTATACCCAATTGGACTTATCGATATAATCCCAACGCTTAAAATAAAAGTTTTATCATCATGTTTGGTTTCTTTTACATGATTTTGAAATCTAAAATATGATTTTTATATTTAAATTAAATTTGTCAAATAATTTATGTTAATCATTTAAAATTATATTTAATGCATTGTAATATAACTAATTCCACTATCATTAAATTAACTTATTTTTTGCATTCCAACATCATATGTAAAATAAATATTTTAACTTTTACTGTATTTTTTTTGACATTAATGCTAACTTGAAATTTAAAAACTAACATTTTCAAAGACTTTTTCAAAACACTTTCTTCAAACCAAATATATTTTAGGAGCACTTTATCGACTACAATACTAATGTTAAACTAGCCTTAAGTAGAAAGGTGTTCGTAGGTCAGATCAAGCTCAAATCATATTTATTCATGGTATTATCATAATTCATGCTTTGCCTAACTCTTGTTGCCCAACCCAAAATATGAACATCAAATTTTTGTCTAAATTTGTTCATATTTGTAAATGGCTAACCTAATTGCAATTTAGGCTCACTTGCATTTTTTAATCTTTTACGAAAAAATTATGCTATTTTTAATTTAATATGTTTTTTTCTTGTATTAAATTTTTTTTGATATTTTTCATGTCTGTTTTATGATCCATGTTCAAGATTTGTAATTACTCCTTTCAATAATGTTGTCTCTAAGGTTCCGAACTTGTATTCTCCCCTTAAAAGTACAATGTGTTGCACCCAAACAGTTGGTTCTTTTATTAAAATTTTAAATGTAGACAACTTCATGTTTTTAAGGTTATAGCTTTAAATTTTATGTCATCGAAATATAAAAATAAATTAAATCAAAACTTAACAATACACTACCTAATTGAAAAGGAGTTCAACTAGGTCAAGTTTAATCATTAAACATCAAAGTTTAACTTTTGTCTAAATTCATTTTTAGATTTAATATTTCTATCCAAACCTTTTCATAAATTAGACAAAATTTAAATTAAACGGGTAGTTAAACTTCAAAGTGTAGATTTAAATAATGGTTAAAATAATATAAAAAGTAACCCTGTGTTTGGCCTATTGACTATGCACACACCATAAATAGACAATCCCTACAATTCGAATCAACGACATGAATTTTATGAAATCACTCTCTCTCTATATAAACAATTATTACAATTCGAATCCATGGATTGTTATGAAACCACTTTGTATATATATTGCTATAAAAGATGTTGATAATGACAATAGAATGATCGCAAAAATAAGAAAAGCAAGAATACAAGTTTTACGTAGAAACCCTTTTGGGAAAAAGTTACGGGCAGAGAAGAAAATATTCACTAATATTGAAAAACAAATGATACAAAAGGAGTTTCGCCTACATCTATTTAAAGGTTGAAAAACCTTATTCTAATCAATGTCAAATAGAAGAAGTGTAGTTCTATACGGATTCTACTTGTGCGGCATGGTCCATACTGTGAGAGCCGGAGATCTCCTTATTTTACCATCGTATTTTATTTATTTAACAAGTGATGAGATTCAGGTCACACAACTCAAACATATATATATATATATATATAATTTTACCATTCAAATCAATGATATGAATTGTTATGAAATCACCTGTGAAGTAAGCCTAGTAGGAATGATTAAGGAAGAAAACTTAGAGTATAAGGAAAAGATGAATGGCATTCACATAAAAAAAAAAAAAAAGAAAGAAAAAAGAAACACCATTTGAAAGAAGAAAAAGAAAGAAGAAACACCATTTATGCACCACCACCTTTACAAAAAAGAATAATATCCCATTGTTTTCTCACATTAAGACAAGACAGCTTTGTTAAGTGGAAGGGAAGAGTGCCCCTTTATCCTCCTTTAGTTCTTCATAATGGACACTTTTTGAAGACAGCAACCTTTCGTGAAATAAAGTAAAATCAACTCTGCCTTTCTTCTTCTGGAATTTCTTGGAATATTGTTTACCTCCTGCATTGCATTGGAACAATCATTTATTTATTTAAATCCGAATTTAATTTAATTTTACTAGAAGATTTTTTTGGGTTAATATATTATTTAATACTTAAATTTAATTTCAATGTTCAATTTGGTACTTGAATATTTTCAGGCCCTGTTGTTGGTATTTTTTGGGCCCTAGGTAAAACAATAAAATGGGATTTTAAGCTCCTTAAAAGTTGAAAATTTTTTATTTAGGTACCTTAAAAGTTAGTAAAAACATATTTTGGTCCCTTAAAACTTAAAAAAGTTTTTTTGGGGCCCTTTAAAAGTTAGTAAGTTTTTTTACTTTTAAAAGTTAAAAAAAAAATTTTTGGGCCTCTTAAAAATTGAAAAACAATATTTTAGACTCCTTTTAGCCTTAGACCTTAGGCGGCCCGTACATCCAGACGACCCCCAGGGCCCGGCCTGACTATTTCTTTGTTCCATTTTGATAGATGAGTTTGGCTTTAATGTTTACTTTGCAGCTAGATCAAATGGCATCATGTAACCTAATAAATGTTTAACAAATATGCTTTAGTAAAAAAATATAGGTACTTAATTGGGATAAAAAAAAAAGCATAAGTATCAAACACAAAGACTTAATTGGGATAAAAGAAAACTCAAATACCGAAGTAAATCATGTATAGACTTAATTGGGATAAAAGAAAACTCAAATACGAAAGTAAATCATGTATAGAATTGAGAAAAAAATTCAAATACCAAATTTAACATTAAAATTAAAATAAGGACTTATCTAAATAAAGTAAAAAAGCTTAGTGTTTTACCATTTCAGTCCACCACCTTTGTTAAGAAAGCAAGAAAAATGAGGAAGACAACAGTGGCATTAGCAGCCAAAAAACCAATGAAAATGGCGAATTATGTCTTTTAGCTAAATTATCCCAAGCCCCAAAAGTGGAGAACCTGGCATAACACTTGCCCAAGTACAAATCGCCGTACGCCGCTGCTCTACATTCGGTTTTCAACCGTCCGATTGCTTCCGACAAACAATCCCGACAATCGTCGGCGTTAAGGTCCCCCACGCATTGAGCCAAACCCTGGACATCCCCTGACCCGCCCACTCTGAATGATCCACCGCCGTTCATCAACCCGTTCATCACCGCATCTCGACGGCCCACGATCTCCGATTCCTTGTCGTACTCCACCGACGGCCCGCACTTCTTGAACACCACGTTCTTATCCTGGACTCCTAGGAAGGTAGCGTTGTCGTACTTGACGAAGCAGCCTTGCAGCTGAACCGCGCCACCGCATGCGGATGGGCAATAGGAGCCAGCTTTGGTGATTGCACGGGCGACGCAGGTGGCGCAATCCGGCATAGAAAGGTCGCCGCGGCATTGGTAAAGGCCGTAAACAACGTCTTGGGGACTTGAGCCTATGATGGTGTAGGTGTTGTAGGTGGAGTAAGTGGCTGAGTTAACTAGGGAAGTGAATAGTGAGTTGAGATTGGACTCGAAGGGTGAGTTGGGTGTGTATTTTTGTTGAGAACAGCCTCCAAAGACGAATGAATCTGTAGATGAAGAAACCACTGTTTGGATGGAGAGAAACGTGAAAGAGACGAAGCATATGGAGAGCGAGAGTAGAGCATTAGCTGCCATTATCGCCATGCTTGGTGGTAAGAGAAGGAAGAGACTATATATATATATATATAGTTATCATGCAGGTAAAATGTGCTATTAGTCCCTGTATTTGTATAGAATTTAAGATTTGGTCCCTGTACTACAAAAGTCCTACTTTTTTAATTTAAAACCTTAGTCCAATCATTATCATATTTGCCTCGTTGGTAGTTTTTGTCAATTTAACATGTTTATTCTCCATCAATTGTATGTCATGCTATATGATGATAGCCAAATCAAAATTTCAAGTTTTGACAAAATTTGACCCCAAAAAAAAAACTTATGGTTTTAATGATTGGATTGAGATTTTAAATAAAAAAATTAGGACGACTTAAATTTTTAATTTTTAAGTACAAAGATTAAATCTCAAATTTTATTATAGTATAAGGACTAACGACATATTTTAACTTTATCATGCGCTTGAAGTTTAAAATTAGTATGATATATTATATCAATTGAAACTAATTGACATACATTATTTACGTAAATAGAACATGAAAGATTATCATATTGTTAAAACATTAATTGTACAAAAGTTACGAACACATGTAAAACAATTTTAAATTTGCATTAGTGTAGGTGGATCTCACCTTATAAATATATATTATTGAGGAGTGATTCACTTATATTTGTGTAAAATCTTTTTCATGAATAATATTTTAATAATCTTGTCGTTAAATTTATTAATATAATTGTACTCGTTATATAAGTAAAATTTCAAATCCATCTAACATCTCTATGATCTCATTCAAAAATGTCACATTTACCCATATATATATATAGGTTGATTTAACAAAATATGCTGAAAAAAAAAACAATTGAGAAACTATGTTGCTTTTCTAAAAATTTATCGATCTACGATGTTTTTATTCTCTTTCCTGAAAACACATCCTATAGGGCGCATTTTCACAGATGTGGCAGTGAAAACGCGCCTTGTAGGACATGTTTTTAGGAGAGAGAATAAAAACGCGTCCTATAGGGTGCGTTTTTACTTTGGTAATTTTTTTTCTTGCTATTGGAAATTAAAAGTTTGTAGATTTATTTTTGTCCGTATTTGAGATAGACAAGTTATAGTTTTAAGGAATGTTTGAATTTACGGTGGTGCCGTGGAATTGGGTGACCTACAAATTTCGTTTGCCATATGAGTATGGAGCCATCACTCGGGAAGCCGGATCACGTTACAACTCAAGGTCTCAGTTGACGGTAATTATACAGTTTAAGGTTGAAGTGTAACTAGGGCCTCAAATTTACAAAGGTTATGCTATCAATGGATGGAGCATAAATGGGGCTATAGTTGATAGTGATTATGTAGGAACGACAACGAGTTCTTCTCATCAGAAGAGGATGCTTTATAAAACTCAAACATAAGTACGAGGAAGAAAAACGCAGTGACGTTTCAGTATAATCAAGTAATGTATTTTATCCATCACCACCGAATGAGGTGACCCTATTATTATAACCTGTGACAACATTAGGGGTGTAACAGATTATACTAACAAGGTCACTGCCTTCGGTGGAGATGGACAACACGAATTACTTGATTATATTGGAAGGCCCCTTGTGTTTTCCTCCCTCATGCTTATGTTTGAGTTTTATGAAGTATGCTCATCTGATGAGGAGAAAGTCCTTGTGGTGCTCGCATTAGCACCGTCAACTATGACCCTGATTATACTTCATCCGTTGATAGTATAAACTTTGTAAACTTGAAGCCTTAGTTACATTTCAACCTGAGATGGTATAATTGCCGTCAATTTAGACCTTGAGTTGTAAAGCGATCTCGACTTCTCAAGTGATGACTCCATACTCACACGGCAGATGAAATTTGTAGGTTACTGAGCTTTATGACATCACCATGAACCCAAACACAACTTAAAACTATGACTACGTCTCCCTCAAAGCGAGAGAGAAATAAATCTTTAAATATGAAAATTTTAACACATAAGAAAAAGAAAAAAAAATTGGAGGAGATTGAGATGTAGGTGAGTAGGGGATGAAGAATGAGCATTTATATAGGGGATGGGGCGGGGTATAAAGGAAATTTTTTTTATCCGAGTTGCAGGGCTCAGAAGAAATCAAGTTGGGTTGGTTGAAATGTCCAAAGAGACAACACTCCCTATAGGGGGAGTTTTGATCTGACATTGCAGTGAAAACGCTTCTTGTAGGACTCGTTTTCAACCCATATGTCAAACATGTTAGTAGAAAACGCGTTCTACAGGAAGCATTTTCACTGCCATGTCAGATGAAAATGCCCTCTGTAGGGAGCATTTTCTCTCTAAGCGTTTCAACCACCAAACTTGATTGCTTCTGAGCCCCTGCAACTCGGAATTCATGGGATAAGCTTGATTGGGGAAAATGTAGAAATCGCATGTGTGGAACTCGCATGCTCCTTTCGAGTTGGTACTGGATAAAAACTCGCTGTACAAGCTGAAAGGTCATCCGAAGTCAACTCAGATACGAGGAAATATGGATATTAAGGAGCATAGAGACACACCGAAATTATGCAATTACTGTAGAAACTCAGGGCATACGAAGCCAACATGTCCACACAATTCGGGAGCATCAAGGAGAAGAGCTAATTAAAACACTAACTTATTCGTTTATTCATTAATTTTTTTTCTATAAATTGTAAGTTAATATTAATTATTGAAGTAAGATATATTACAATATGCAAGTCAAAGTTTTAATCTTTTTCCGAACCTTCTAAGCAATTCTTTGCTTTTTGAAAATATTTGTAACACCCCTTAACCCCACACCGTCGTCGGAACAAAGTTACGAGGCATTACCGAACATATCGGATACTTTACGATTAAATTCAAAAATAAATAACATACATATTATAATTTAATGATTTAGTCCCTTTCATGGACCTTCGAGGCCCAGAATACGTATTAGAAATTAATCGGGACTTGTTCGAGTGCTTCGGAATTTTTTTTTTAAAAACTCAATATAACCCCTTTATAATTAACTAACCTTTCCTGCAAATTCAAACCACAACCAATTTGCAACCAATATAATAATCTATCCATCTCCATACTCAAACATGCCTAATTATGCCTACAACATTAATTTAACAATTTATCTACTTAATCATTCATAAATAAATTTTAATTGAACTAATAATTTCATTTATTTCCATTTTAGTTTCATGCCACATTTACCAAATATGCCATATTATTTCATTTCATACTTATAATCCATATTAGACGTCATTTTACAACCAAAGTTACAAGACTTAAGTACATAACTTATATGATACCTAAGTACATGCCACTTTTACAAAAAAAAGATTACATCACCAAATTGTCTCTGAAGTTGGGATTGATCTAGATGCTAAACCGGGACCTTTGATTTCTACTGACCTGCGCACTGAAACAACCGTACGCTGAGTATTTCATACTCAGTGGTATTACCATAATTCAAACTATAAAACTTTAATGAATTATAAATATTAATCATATAACATTAAACATGTAAAATTTATAACTCATAAGAACTAATTTACATTTAGTTTCATATTTCATATATAATAATTCATCAACCATATCATATATTAATAACTTGAATTTAATCAATTCATGAACCTTAGGTTCATGCTTTCAAATCTCACAATTCGACTAACAATTTCTTTCTTATACTTCCAGTCATATGACCAATCAAATTTATTCAATTCTCACATTTCGATTATTCACCCTATTAACAAACTTGGACCTTGGCGGATACACGGATTCCAACCAAACACACCAGTACGGTACATTGTGCCTAAAACGGTACTCAGTACCTGATCAATATATCAGAAGCAGTATACGACACATAAAATGCCTAAAACGACACACGTGGTGCCTAATACGACACATATAGTGTCTGATTGGAAAAGCTGATAAATTCCCGTACTCTTCCAATCCTATGGCATGCCAACTATATCCGACTAGGCCCAATTAATTAATAGTAGAGGTGATCATGGGCTAGGCCGTGTCGAGTTCGGGCCGAGCCCAAACAAAATTTTAGGCCCGTTTCCTAGGCCTGGGCCCAGCCCAGCCAGAAATATGGGCCTAAAAATTTGTCCAAACCTGACCCGAAGGAAAATTGCTAAGCCCAAGCCTGGCCCGACCCGGCCCATATTTGATTAAAAATAAAAATATATATTTAATATATAATTCAGATTAAAAGTCTAAAAAATATATTTAATAGAAAGTATATTTGATTAAAAATAAAAATAAAAATAAAAAATATATATTTAATATATAATTCGGGCCGGGCCGGGCCTGGGTCAAAAAGGTCTTACACGAGGCCTGACCCGTTTTCTAAACGGGCCTCGTTTTTTTGCCCAAACCTATATTTCAGGCCTATATTTTTAGCCGAACCTCCCATTTTTCGAGCGGGCCTTCTGGCCGGGCCGGGTAGCTCAACCCATGATCACCTTTAGTTAATAGGGTATTCAAATCACTTTCTCAATTTCAATTTTCACTTTCAATGTACAATTCAATTCGATACAATTTTCCACTTTCCAACAATATACTATCAAATATTCATACATAATCATACTTCATCTCAGTTTCATTCATTTCAATATTGATACCTACCTTAAAATTTTACTTACCATACACATAAATCTAAATATAACATTTAATAAATAGTAGTTTGAATTATAGTAACACAAACCGTGAATTTCTCGTTTTAATCCTCGATAGCCTTCTCCTTTCCTTTGTGTGCCGATTAGAGGTGCTCATGGGCGGTGACCCGGCCCCGACGGCCCGCCCGAAATATGGGAGGTTTGGGTAAAAATATAGGCCGAAATATGGGCTTGGCAAAAAAATGAGGCCGATTAAAAACGGGCAGGCCTCAGCACAACTTTCTTGGCCGGGCCCGCCCCTATGAATATAATAAATATTTTATTATTTATTATTTTTAATTTTAAAATACTTTTAAAATACTTTTATTAAATTTTTAAATTTTAAAATTTTTTAAAATACTTTTTAATTTTTTAATTTTAAAATATTTTTAAAATACTTTTTAATTTTATTTTAATTTTAAAATAATTTTTAGTATTTATTTAAAAACGGGCGGGCCGGGCTTATGAATTTTTTCTCGGCCGGGCACAGGCAAAATTCTAGGCCCATATTTGGTAGGTAAGTACTGCACTACCATGAGCACCTCTAGTGTCGATGCCTCGGGTTCTTTTCTAGCTACGGAAATTAAAATAATTATACTATTAATTACAGCACTAATTAATAATAATAATTGAATTTTATCCAATTTATACCCTAATTCCAATTTAATCCTAATTAACTCATTTACTTTTCTAACTCAATTCACACTTCATTTCTACTTAATATCTTGCCATATTCAACTTAACTATTCAATGTTCATATTAAAACCCTAATTTTAAACTTCTTTCAATTCAATCCCTACCATGTAAAACTTATAACTTACTTTACAATTCAATCCCCTTTTTCAATTCTATCTTGAAATTCATCCAATTAAACCCCTAATTCATTATTTTGTTCAACATGAACTATGTTCAAAAACCTAAAAACTTCCAAAACCTCAACTTAACTTCAACAAAACTTTGTTCTAAAGCTTCTAAAACATCAAATTTAAGTAAAAAGGACTTAATTGACTTACCAATTAAAGCTTAAAGCTTCCAAACCCTAGTTTTTCCTTTTTCTTTCTTTTCTTCTTTTTTCCCCTGGTACTTTCGAATAGCCTATTCTGTTTTGGTTTCCTTCTTTGTTTTATTTCCTTTTGTTTTTATGCTTTATTTGTTTAATAATAATATAATAACTTAGTAAATACCTATTTAAAATCAATATATTTATCACAAGTGTAATATTACTTATATTTACACATGTGTTATATCATCATCATACATTTGTCATGTTTTACTTAATAATAAATAATAAATAATAAATATCTATTTACTTAAATAATAAGTAATTTAAATCCATGAATTACAATTGTATTCTTATTTTTATTACACATGTATATTTTATTACCATACATTTGGCTTTAATTTATATATATATTTCATTAATTTAATAAGATAACATCAATTAAATAATAATTTATACTATTATATTCTAATATTAATTAATAATAACTTAAATCATTAAAATCTTTACATTTTCTCATTGTTTTGCCGCCTCAACTATTACTTAATGGCATATTTGCCATTTTGGTCTTTAATATTTTCTTTTGATCTATAATTCAACTTTTACCCCTTATTCAATCTAGTCCTTCTTCCTATTTTCTCTTAATTAAGCTAAATTCACTTAATTAAAACCTAATTAAACACACTACTAGACTCATAAATATTTCTAATAATTATTTACAAACCCATTTCGTTAATACGGAGGTCCGATAATGTACTTTTTCCGATGCCCGTGACTTTTGAGTCATTACAATATTGTACTTAACAAATGGACGAAATAAAAACTTCAATGAAAAAGCAACAAATAATTATAAATTTTAAACTCACAATATGATTGTGTACAAATGAAACCAATTTAATAAATTCGTTTTGTAGATTATAAATAAGTGTACATTTGGGATGTAAAACAAAGTATACAAAAAATTACAAAATAACATAATCATAGGCGTCTCGAATATGTGCCACAACCGGGTGGGCGTCGGACATGCCTAGGGTTCCGTCGCACTATTTGGTTTGGTGACTCTTCGTCGACTTCAACTTCATCTTCACGTGCATTTCAAGGTTGATCGCTGACTTCATCTCGTTCCTCCATGGTTGATTGCGACTGTGTTCTAGCTGCCCATCGTAGATTCCCACTATTTAAGTCCGCAGTTGTGAGGATGACCTATCGGGGTAGAACAACGATGCTGGGGGTGTTTGCGACACTATCAGCAAGCCACTATATGGTGTCGCATGGCCCAATTGCTGATAGAAGGTGGGAATTATTGGCAATACCAGATGCATCGATGTTGTTAACGAGATTGATATGTAATATGATACAGTGGGTGACAGTTGTGCAAAATATATCCTTGGAGAATGTGTTAATGTAGTGAATGATTGCGCGTGCTATGGTGCTTGTGTAAAATAAAGTAGTGCTAAATGATATGATACAGTGAACGATTGGGCGTGCTGTGGTGGTTATGTAAAATAAATTGGAGCTGAAGGGGATGATGTAGGGAATGAGTGTGCGTGTTGTGATGTTTGTGACAAAAAAACTGGGTTAAAAGAAAAATAAATTAACCATACTGATTGGGAAGTTGCACGACAATCTGGTCCTCCGGTACAGATAGAGCAAATGTTGATCCCGCCGACAGTAGATACAACTTGTCATTATACCTGAATCAATCCATGTAATTCGAAGATTTTGCCAACTCCAGTGTGAGAAATGATATTATCAAATGAATTTTACCAAATGATATTATCAATCCATTTAACCTATTCAAATAATTTGTTATTTCAAAATTATAACAATGAAAAATAAAAACAGTAATGATATTATCAAATGAATTTTACCATATGACGAGTGGGAATTCGTAAGGGAGTTCCACTTAGGGGTGTAAAAATGGTAGTCGATACCATGCCCATGATTGAAGAAGGAGCATGCAATCGTCGATTTTAACTTTATCCAATATCGTCGCTTGACACATTTCTCGGTACAATGTCGTCAGCATCATTAACCCCCAACTACGCCATCCCGGTTCTTTCAAGTCAACTAGTCGTAGTAGCCACCTTAAATGTACTAGATTGCGATATTTATCTGGCATTAGCAGACCCTTGATCAACCTCAAGATGAATGTGCGCGCGAATTGTTCCTTTTCAACGTCACTCGCAGAAGCCTCGATAGTTTGGAAGTTTCCTCCAACCATCTCATCTTGATCCGGCTACCCCTAAACTTGTTCAACACCTTCCCTAGCAGTTGCTTGCATGTTGCACTCCAAACGACACTAATAACTGGCCCCGGAGTTTGCCAGATTTGGAGTTAACTGCATGGTGAATCCCATAGAGTGTACTACTCCGCCAAAACGAATAATTTACTTAATTCTACCATTAACTTAACCTACGTAAATGCCAAACAATAACTTGATATTGAGTCTTCGTTGGGCAGACTGTTACATATGTAATTTACTTTTTGATTTATTTATACATTTTAATTTTATTAAGAACATTGTATTATCTGAAAACCCTTGCCACTCCACTAATAATCATTTGTTAATATATTTTTATAACTATAGTTTTTAATATAAAATATTTTCATTCATTCGACGTGATAAAATCTAGTATTAATAATATTCTTGATTAAGATTGTGTCACAAATGAACTTAACACCAACTTAGGATTGATGGCAACACGATAAATAATTGTATTAATTTAGTATTCTTAATATGATGTACTCATATGTGTAAATTTCGTTTTACTTACAATTTAATCTATTTTTTATTTTAATACCGTACATATTTTATATGTTATTATTAGTAATTAATTTCAAATCATATATTTTATTATTTATTATATGTTATTTTTAAACACACATTTGTATTCTAAATACGTGGTTTCCATATGCATACACATGTTATAGAGTTTCTAGTATATCTAATGATCGCAAATTTTTTATATAAAAATATAATTAAACATTTTTAATTTACTCAAAATTCGACACGTATGATCTACATAATATAATGTAACACCCCTAACCCGAATCCGTCGCCGGAATAGGGTTACGGAGCATTACCAGAGTTTACAAATTAAATACGGTCATTTCTCAACTTTTCAAAATTTTTCTTAGAAGTAGGGAACACATGCCTGTATCTCTGCTCGTGTGAATGGAAATAGGTCATTATTAAACAAAATACCTATACATGCCACTATATCCAAAATCCAATCATTCAAACATACTGATATAACCAATGGATAGTGTGATATATCTCCGACAAGCTTCCAACCCAATCGAGCTTCCGATAATCTGTAAGGTAAATAAAAATAAACAAATACGTAAGCAATGAATGCTTAGTAAGCTCGCGTAGTCTTTAATCATATTAGTTCATTTAAAATATGAAATCTATACATATCAAGAATAATCCAATATTAATACCATAATACTCATGAAGCTATATTCAATAACTCACAAGGTGAATAAATCTACAATATCACTTACATATTATCCCAAGCTTAGTAGGATTTTATATAACTTTAGCTCTTCATAATTTCTTTTTTTCATTTGCATTTCTTTACTTTCCACGCTTATTCCATATACATGACACTCAAGTCATAAACATATCATGGTTACAAGCTAGTGCATTTAACCAAAGCCTTTTTCGAATTGATCACATGATAAGGCATTTCATAAGAAATTGCATACATTACATATAAACTCATCATACATAATTTTTCTTGTATCAACATATTAAAGATAATCATACATTTACATGTCATGATACAAATTATTCTCTTGCCGTTTCTTCATTGGCATATATCATTCATTTCTCAATATTTATAATTCAATTTGGCTTTCATTTGTTAACATCATATACTATTACGTTGAGCCTTTATTTATCTCATGAACAATTAGTTCATGCTTTTTATTCACATTTTCAAATTATGTTCCACAATCACGTTTCTTTTCAATGGCTCAACTGTTTCATTTTGTTTGATTTAACTTTTCATTTAATTACCCCTATTAACAGACTCGGGCTTTGGCGGATACGTGGATTCCAACCAAACACACTAGTATGACACATTGTGCTTAAAATGGTACATAGTACCTGATCAGTATACGACACATAACTGCCTAATACGACACACGAGGTGTCTGAAATACGACACACGAGGTGCTTGAAATATGACACACGAGGTGCCTGAAATACGACACACGAGGTGCCTGAAATACGACACATAAAGTGCCTAAAATACGACACATAAAGTGCCTGATCGGCATAGCCGATAAATTCTCGTACTCTTCCAATCTTATAGCATGCCAACTATATCCGACTCAGCCAGACTAGTTAATAGGGTTTTCAATTCTCAATTCAATTTCACATTCATTCCAAAAGTTACTTTCAATATCAAATTCACTTTTTCATTCACGAATCAAATTTCAATTCAATACTAACACATATTTCTTATTCCATTCAATTTTCTAAATTCAGTTCAATACTAACACATATACATATATATTATTCATCACCAAATAACATTCACTTTAATCAAAATTATACAGAATATAGTTCATACGAACTTACGAGTTAATTCTGAAATACCAAGATACAGGGCATTTTGGTAATTTTCTATTTCCTCGATTTTCTACCCGATCTTGATCTATGTTAATATTTCATTCAATTTATTAACTTAAATAATAAAACAATTCATTTCATACAATTTGGTCACTTTTGACATTTTACAAAATTACCCTAAAATTTACTTTTATTCAATTTAGTCCTGAACCTATAACATGTAAATTAGCTATTTTAAGATAAACTCATATTAGCTGAATATTTACATATATTTTCCTCCTCCTCCAGTCCATTCCACATCCTTGATATATATAATACCATTATTTACTTGTTTACTCATAACAAGCTATTCACTTGAGTCATAATCACTAAATTAATTATATTTTAAGCTACAGAACTCCGAATTGAGATCCGAAAATTTTATATGAAACTATACTCACATATATTCTTCCAATAAAATTTTTAGAATTTGTGGTTTATCTAATAAGTACATTTTATTCTTTAAAGTCACATCTATTCTGCCGTCTGACAATTCCGACCCTTCTTCACTAAAAATTAATTATCTCCTTGTATGAGATTCGAATGATGTTACCGTTTGTTTATATTGAAAATATACCCATTAAGGATTTAAAAATATAAATTTAAGCCCCTAATTATTTTTCTCCAATTTTTTATGATTTTCAAAAGTCAAAATAGGGCAACCCAAATTCATTCTGACCTTGTCTCACAAAATTTATTATATCTCATGATTTATAATTTCATTACTTGAACCATTTCTTTTATAAGAAACTAGGCTCAATAAGATTTAATTCAATATTTTTATCATCCTCTAATTCGATTTCCACGATTTATGGTGATTTTTCAAAGTTAACCTACTGCTTCTGTTCAAAACTGTTTTAGTGCAAGATGTTGATTACTAAGTTTATAACTCCCTTATTCCCTTTCTCTATAATATTTCCCATCACTTTCACTTATTTTCCTTCACTAATATATCAAGAACATAAGACCTTATATAATAAAACTCTACTATAACATCATTTCCATGCTTTTTCAATAATATCAAACTTAAAAATATATTGAAATCTTGATGGTCTTACCTTGTCCTATTGGTTCCAACCTTTAACTTGATTTTCTCTCTCCTCTGGCTTCTATTTCTTGAATCTAACTTGATATTTTAGCTCCCCATGGTCTCCTTGTTATCTTTCTCTCTTGAGGGATATGGAAATTCTTTTGATTTTTAGGTGAAAATGATAAATTTTTGGTAGAAGGATCAAATTGTAAAGAAAGCAAAACTTTCTTTCTTCTCTTCCCTTCTAACGTGAAATGCATGGAAAGATGGTGGGATGGTGGCTTTTCATCTTTCTTTCCACATATATATATATACTAAATAAATTAATAATAAAATAATAAAATATCATTTAAAAATCAAATTAAAATATTAATAAACTAATATTTATTTAATTAATTAATCTAAAATATCACCAACATCATCATTGCCTTCTAGATTTCTCTCTCTTCTAATTGACCATTTTTCCCTTTATAATCTTTTAAAATTCCATC
The DNA here is from genome assembly GCF_025698545.1 of Gossypium raimondii. NCBI lineage: Eukaryota > Viridiplantae > Streptophyta > Magnoliopsida > Malvales > Malvaceae > Gossypium > Gossypium raimondii. The sequence continues at coordinate 4,049,780 of NC_068572.1, forward strand.
CTTGAGTCATCACTTAATTTGGTAAAATTGCAATTTAGTCCCTCAAAATTCTTCACCTTTTCAATTTGGTCCTAATTCATCCATTTTCCTTAGTTTCTAGATTATTCCACCCTTAAAATATTTACACCTTTGGTCCTTCATCTTTTTATATTTACACTTTAACCCCTTAAATTTTGAGTATTTACTCTTGGGCAACAAAACTTTTCTCACTTTTGCGATTTAATCCTTTCTTGAATTAATATGTCATAATATACTTCACAATGTTGCCATAAGTCAAAATTACCCTTTTATCACTTTATTTCCTTATTTTACTATATCGGATATATTATCTTACTTTCCTTCATGTAGAAATTTTCGGGTATTACATATAACATAAAATGCAATGGTCAAATTGTATAAATAGTACTCGTACAAAAATTATGCACATGCGTAAAAGTACTATAGTTTTACATTAGTATGAGTAGATCTCTTCTCTTTATATAGATTATTGTAAAATTTATTAAGAAAAAGTATTCAAAGCCCTTGAGGTTTGATAAAAAATTCACTTACCTTCTTATGTTTTGGAAAACACTCGCTTATTCTTTGAGGTTTGACAAAAATATATTAAAATTAAAATTAAAATTAAAATTATTTAAAATTGAGATAAATCTCAAAATTACACATGAGTTTTGATTCAATGTGCAATTTGATACATAAACTTTGATTTCGTGCAATTATACACATGAAACATTGATTGTGGTTCAAATGTATCCATGAAAATTTAATGTGATTCAATTATACATATTTAAAGAAATAAATACATCAATTTATTTTTATATTGGATGAATTATTATTTGTGTATGCAATATATAAAAATAAAGTGATGCTATATTAGTAATTGTATTAATAATTTGTGAGAATTGGATCAAATTAAAATTTCTTATATAAAATTGCACATTAGGCCAAAGTTAATGTATAGCTTTGATATTTATCCCTTTAATAAAATTTTATATATTATAAATATAATATATACTTGTAACGGGATGAACTGACAAATATATATTTGAATCGAATTTTGAATGAACCATTCGGAACCAGTTAAGTTAGAATAAAAACTGATTGAATTGATTTGATCTGTTTTTCAATTTTTTATGACTTTTAATTAAAATCAAACTGATAAATTGAACCGGAACCAATAATTTAAAATATTCGGCGATGAACGTTACAAAAAACGAGATTTGTTTTACGGATTGAGATCCTCTCCATTACTGTTTTACCAAATAAGAAATGATTACCATTTTTAATTATTAAATAATAATTTATTATTTAATCGCATATTAACAAATATAAATATATAATTTTTTGGAAAGCAACAAATATAAACATATAAAATTATAAAAGCATTTACATTATTAGTTAATTATATAAAAGTGATTTATTAAAAATATTATAATTACCAAAGTAACCTCATAAAAATATAAATAAATATTAAATGAAAAATATCACCCCAAATTTTAATATAAAATCATAAACTACGTAAATTGAATTCAACTAGCTTCATATTTCTTTTCCTCATATTTTCTCCTTCTCTTTCTTGCTTTCTAAGTTTCCCATAGAAGACAAAGTTAGATAAGGGAATCTTCGAATCACTAAACTTAACTAGAAGTTTTCTACTTGAGTAATGAGATTTTGAGTTATCTGCTTCACTTCCATATTTGATTTTCTGTTTTCGTTTTACTTAGGAGTAAACTTTTTCTTATGATATCGGTTTAGCAAAAAGCGGAACTATTATCGTTTTCTCCGCCGCCATTTGAAACCTTAAATGACTTTTTTTTAATTTTTGTATAAACTTTTTATAGTTTGGGGTTTCTATTATATCTAATTACCAATTTGCTTCGTAAAAAAGGTTAACTTGTAATTGAAACTTTGTTCAGTAACCAAGTGTTTTCTTTGTTTGTTTGTTTGTTTGTTTGTGATAATCTGAATATCTGATACGTTGGTAATATTCACTGTGTAGAATTTTGATTGGAAATAAGGAGTCCTCCAACTTGGACTGCAAGTTGGGGTGAGATGGTTCCTAATAAATGGCTTCCCGTGAGACCGAGAATGTCGAATTCTACATATTATGACCCATCTGTGGCTGATGCTAGATTTCCTTTCGCCGGACAGAATCAATCATTTTGTCCCGTAACTGAACAAGCTGCGAACCATGGTTATCTTCCTCCGCTTTATTTACAAGAACCGCTGGCAGATGCTACTAATCGGTTGAATCGAGCTATCCAACGGAAGGTTTTACTTGCTTATATCCAGTACAAGAATTCAGCGGCATTGTCGGGGAATGATGCTCCGGCTTATTTTGCCAACTATATGCATTCGACTGTCTGCTGTCAATATGTCTGTAGATGCACCAAATTCTTCTCACTTGCATCCCATTATGATGGTTGTCATGATGCTAGATGTGACATTTGCAACACTGTTCGGTATAATGCTGTCGTTGATACATTTCGTCCTGACTTTGAACATGTAAAAGGAGGTCTTCTAAGAGTTACTGGTAGTGGAGACTCTGGCCAGCCCACATATGGTAGTTCAGAAGCCATGCAACCTTTCCTGAAGCGTTTGAAGCTGGAAAATCCTACCGCTCCCTGCTTTCCTTGTCATGGTATGTTTTATACAATGGCTCCATCGCATGTTCAACCAAGTTATGCCGAGCTTCCACCCATGGTGCAGTTTTCAGAATCTCCTGTATCTTATAATTCTGAGGTTACGAAGGTGGGCGTTGAATTGCTACCAAAGCTTTTAGATGGTTCTACAATTGCCAACAGGATGGGTATGAATATGGAGGTGAACACTGAATTGCTACCATATCTTAGAGAAGATTCTACAAGTGCTAAAGAGATGGACAAGACTATGGAGATGAACATTGAATTGTTACCAAAGCCTACAGTAGCTAAAGAGATGGATAAGACTATGGAGATGAAAATTGAATTGTTACCAAAACCTATAGAAGATTCTACAAGTCCTAAAGAGATGGGTCATAATATGGAGGAGTGGAGCATCGAATTGATATCAAAGCTTATGGAAGATTCTCCAAGTGCTAAAGAGATAGATATGAAAATGGAGGAGGAGAACGTTCAATTGATGTCAAAGCTTACAGAAGATTCTTCAAATGCTAAAGAGATGGATAAGGATGTGGCAGAAAATTTTCCTGGTCCTCCAGAGGTGGTTATCGCTGGTTATAAAGTGGTGGAAACTGATCCTGTTTGTAGTCATAGAGAAGAGGATATTGGATTCATAAATGTTACTGACAATGCAGATAATGCAAGATACCACTTTAACAATTTGGAAATCAATGCTTTGCCCAGCTTCTCTGAAGAACTTGCAGCTGGTTGTGAAGAGGGAGAAACAGAAGCCAGGGCTAATTCCACCCAGGCAGAGTTAGCAACAAAAACTGAGCTCATTGCCCAAAAATCAAATGGTAGAAAGGAAATTAAGTTGGAGAGTCTAAAACAAAGAGGTGTGTCCTTAATAGAAAATTTCACAGCACAGCAAATCAAGGAGCATATATCAAGTCTTAGAGAGTGTATTGATCAGGTTTGTGCTTTCATTGTTGTTTATTGCTTTTATTTTCCATTTTGTGCTGTCTTGATTAATGGATATCCTACTTTAATAATCTACTTAAAATTGCTGTTAGAATGCTTTAACTTGACTAAACATGGATAGGATAGAACTTATGCTATTGAAGGATACGCATAATTGCACACATTCAAACATCTCATTGGAGAAAATAATATAATAGATAGGCGCATAAATAACTTTATAACATATGCAGCCACACCTCAACTAAAGTGCCTGTCAGCATGCATCTAACATCATGTCAATTTGTCTCTTTTGAAACCCCTGAAACATTTGAAAATTCCTTCCATACAAGTTTGAAATGGGTGGGTAAGGGCAGTAGGTAGCTGCCATTTTCTGAATGCTGTCATAGTGCTTTCTCTTAATTTTCCATATTCCATTGCTGCGTGCATTTTATATAATGAAGTATGAACCTTTTTAATCTTAATCAAACCCTTTCCTTTAACAAATCTGCATAAGAGCTGCACGAGTTTGTTCAATCATTTTGGCAGTACCTGGTTTTTGTTGTGTTAATATTTTTCGGAGTATTTTATCTTCCTGAAGTTGGTTGTCATATTATAATAGCTGCTGATACCCATTTTACAAAAGCATGGACTTTGCATTTGCTTGGGAAGGTGACATTGTCTTCTCTTATTAAAATAGGATCTTGGAAAGAAAGAAGGGGCAAACAGAAGAGTCAATGTCGACAGTAAGAACTCATGCCAGTTGTGTGGAGCAGATAAGCTTTCACTTGCTCCTGCACCAATATATTGTTCATCATGTTGTGCTCGTATCAGACGGAGTGCAAAGTATTACAGCATTCCTGAAGTAGATGGTATCAGATATTGTCTTTGTTCCTCATGCTACAAGTTATCTCGGTCTGAGAGTATCACAACTTCTGGGATATTGGTTTCCAAGGCAAAGCTGATTAAAAAGATCAATGACGAGGAAGCAGAAGAATGGGTAGGCAGGCTAATCCACAGTATTTATCTCATATTCCTGGAATTTCAAACTGATGAAAGACTCACTTGGTAATGTTGTGTTCTTGCAGTGGGTTCAGTGTGATAAATGTAAATCTTGGCAACACCAGATATGTGCTCTCTTTAATGAGAAAAAAAATAAGGAGAAAAAAGACTGTTTCCTTTGCCCAAAATGCTGCTTAGAAGAAATTGAAAATGGAGAACATAAGCCCCCGTTGGTGAAGACTGTTTTCGGTGCAAAAGATCTGCCGCCAACCATGCTTAGTGACCACTTAGAGCAAAGACTGTTTAGGTGCCTTCAGAAAAACAGAGAAGAGAAAGCAAAGGATACAGGAATGAGCATTGATGAGGTAAGATTGAAAGTATGAATGTAATGTACTCATTTTTGTAGCAGCATTGTTTGGAACTAATGTACATAAAATCGTTCTTTTGTTATCGGTCATGAATCAAGGGTTGGATTTCTATTAATATTGGAAGGTTGGAAAGATCCACCTTTTGCTAAATTGGTTTAAGGTCAGATGCCCATTTTAAAACTTACATTAATATTAGAAGGTGAAAGATATATACACATATACGTATACTCGTTCGAATATGAATTTATTCATGTAAACCAATAGTTTTAGGCATTTCTATTTTTTTTTCTTCTTCCCTTGCCCTTTTGCTTGTGTTTCATTCCTAAGCAGTTTTTGTTTTCATTTTCAGCAGTGAGGTTTTCATTTTTGACCGCTACATCTTTTCTATATTGCACAATGTTATTCGTACTTAATTTAGCTGTTTCATTGACAATAGACGTTCTATTATTCACTAGGTTCCTGAAGTAGAAGGTCTTGTTGTCAGAGAGGTGTTATCTGCTCAGAAACTTGTAAAAGTGAATGAGAAGCTTTTAGATATACTCAAGGATGGGAATTACCCTGCTGAATTTCCATACAAGTCAAAGGTGAGATATCTTTTGAAATTATTATATGTTTTGAAGGTAACTTGGTATTCCCAAATTTTAACATGCGGCCCTGACCTTGAGGTTTCTTAAAAGATTGATTTCTACCAAACTGTCTTAATGAGAACTGTGTTTGTTTTCCTTTAGCTATAATTTGCTTCTTTTTGGATCATTCTCTAGATTCTTGTCATTTTTACTATACCATGATCATTTTTCTTTTTTCAGGTTATTCTTCTGTTTCAGAAGATTGATGGGGCAGATGTATGCCTTTTTATCATGTACGCCCAAGAGTTTGGTGCAGAATGCAGTCAACCAAATCAACGCTGTGTTTATATCTCATATCTTGATTCTGTTAAGTATTTTAGGCCCGAAACAGAAACTGCTGCTAGTGGAGAACCTCTTCGAACTGTTGTTTATCATGAAATAATGGTATAATATATAGTTTTCTGCTCTAATTATTGTAGCTTTTCAAATTTCGTTAGTTGTTATAGTTGGATCCTGAGATTTTTCTTGCTTTTCTGTTCTGTTTCCATTTTTAGATAGGATACCTTGATTACTGCAAGAAACGGGGTTTTGCAACCTGCTACATATGGGCCTGTCCACCTACGAAAGGAGAAGATTATATCTTCTATTTCCACCCAGAGATTCAGAAAATACCGAAGTCTGATAAGCTGCGGCAGTGGTCTCTCTCTCTCTCTCTCCCTGTCACATATCTCTTATACATGCATGTCTTTTGTGTGTGCATGTTGCTTTGTATCTGTTTGTATGTGTTTCCTTGTTTGTATATATATCTTGACAGCAGCTTTTATGTGAGTGCAGGCATAAGACCATGCTACTAAAAGCTGCTAAAATGGGCATAGTGGTTGGTTTGACTAACTTATATGATCAATTTTTCTCCACCGGGCAATACAACTCCAAGGTCACAGCAGCTAATTTGCCATATTTTGATGGCGACTATTGGTCTGGTGCTGCTGAGGATGTGATAAAGCATATCGAGAAAGCAAGTGGAGAAGACTCAAAAAAGAATAAGAAAATTGTGTCAAAAAGAACATTGAAAGCCATGGGACACACAAATCCACCAGGTCATGCCACTAAGGATATTCTGCTGATGCAGAAGGTAAAAATTTACAAACCATCCTCTAGTTTTTACTCTCATATGGTTTTTGGCACATTCTTTGTCCACTTTCCTTCATGTTATGAAAGGAGCCTTATTTTTTTTGTCTATTCCTTTGAGCAGACTGGAATTACATGAAGGAAAATTGTAATTAAATCATTGTGATGGTTTCTATTATGAAAACATACTATTTTAAATCTGTTTAGTATAGCTTTCTATTGAATTCTTTTCTTATGCAACTATGATCGTCACTAATTATTTCATTTCTTTTCTTCCTGCTTTGTTAGCTGGGCCAAAATATTTTACCTATGAAGGAGGACTTCATCATTGCCCATCTGCAGTTTGTCTGCGTATGCTGCCATAGAACTATATTAGATGGATGGCGATGGTTTTGCCGTATGTGTAAAAGCTTTCAGCTTTGTGGAAGGTAATCATTCTTTATCCTCTTATTTATTAGAATATGCTCTGTCAGTGTTTATGCATTTTTTTTCTTGTTGACTTCTGGTTGGCACTATATTTCCTCCTCAGAGCTCCATTTAGGCATCAAGTTATTAGTAGGCTAGTAGCCTGAACACACTAACTTTTAGATGGTTATTCACTGTCTGGCAGTAAATTTGATAATATAAACCTATAATATGATATGCCTTAAGTTTTTTCAATGGAATCTTGGGATACATATTAAAACTAAAGCATCAAAGTATATCATTGTGGCAATTCTGTATGCTGTGGTCTGTGTTTGTTTATTCTCGTTCTTTAAATATAATTAGCATTCTCATAATGTTATCATACTCTTTCCAGCTTTGCTATTTGCGCTGCTTCTAGTGATGTATGTTTTATGCATTGGTCTATTTAATTCATGCCATCTTTCAGGTGCCATGATGCAGAGCAATATGTCTACAAGGATTCCACTCACACTTCATGCAATGGGGAAAAACATTCACTCTCTAGGGTAAATTCCGTTTTTTAACCATTTGTTTTTACCTTAATTACTAAGAATTTGCAATATTTAATGCATATATCTAAATTAAGTACAACTGTGTCTCTTTTTACAGATCATGGTGGATGTTCCTTATGATACCGATGATAATGATGCCAGCATGGATAGTGGTTTATTTGAAAATAGGTATAGGTTTTTGTTGTTCTGTCAGAAGAACAACTATCAGTTCGACACGCTTCGTCGGGCCAAGCATTCCTCGATGATGATCCTATATTACCTTCACAATCCAACATCATTGCTTGCTGAAACTACCTGCTGTATTTGTGACAAAGACACACCACTAGACCAGTGCTGGCAATGCAAGACCTGTTCGGATTTTTTTGTTTGTGCTGCATGCTATCACAGACATGGTTGTTCCTTACATGTTCATAAGTTGTCTCATCCTTCTGCTGTCGATTCCTCGGCCAAGAATAGAGAGGCTCTGAAGAAGGGATTATCGGTAGGAAGTTTGTTCCACATAAATACTAATAAATTCTGGTTTCCGATGTCCCTAATCTGATATTTTATTTTGTCAAAATCATGCATGCGTGTTAACAGAAACTGCTGGAAGTTTTGTTGCATGCCTCTGGATGTGATCACTGCTCCCACCCCGATTGCCGTCTTATGAAAAAGCTATTCTTCCATTCAAAAGTGTGCACTGTTAGAGCTGCTGGAGGTTGTAAACACTGTAATAAGATATGGTTCATACTGAGACAGCACTCCAGAAGTTGCAAAGAGTCCAACTGCAACGTACCACGGTGCAGGTAAGATCCAACTTGCGACCTTTCTGAAGCCAATTCTCACTTAAAACTAATTTAAAACCAGTTCCCCTGAAATTATTTCCTTCATTTTCTCTAAATTCAATAGGGATATAAAGCAGCATGCACAATCTTTGGCACTGAAGCCTGCAGCATTTTGATGAAGATATCTATATTAGGACTGGCTCTTGGCACTTGGGATTGGTCAGAGCACTCAGGTTATGTTTTGACAAGATCAATTCAAAATAATTGATTTAGGGGTTTTTTTTCCTTGAATATTATGCCTAAAAAATTAGTGAAATAGTTGCACCTCGTCATCGATGCTTTTTAAAAGCGTCGGAAAACATGGATGACGAGGTGCACATTTTATCTACAGGTGTAGTTTGTCATAAATTTTTTAATTTTCAGTTATTTTGTTTAAACAGATTTAAATAAAATCGTGTCAGTTTTTAGTGTTTGTATTTCAGAGGAGTTAATGTTTGAACCTTTTGGAATTAATAGACTAAAATAGTATTTGTTTCTATTGAAAAACAACATTATGAGTTTTATAATAATATAACCAAATATTAAACATAAACTAAAATAAATTCATCTGTGTTTAATACTTGGTTTTAGTGCTATTAAACTTACAACAAAGATTTTAGTACTATCAAACATAAATTAACGGCTTAATATACACTAAACTTGATCATTTTCTTTAAGTTGATATCTGAAAATTTTAAGGTAGCCAATCGTTACATTATACTAACTGGAGATGGGAATGAATAAGCAAGCCACATGTGGATTACTATTTAATTAATAAAAATATTCAATATAATTGGAAACTTTTTTTTCAAAATATATATAATTAAAGAATAAAAATGTGTAAAAGTCATATATCAAAGTGTCTCGAAGACTTCAAATTTTGTTCTGATAAGAAAAATACATTGTATATTGTTTCAAGAAAACGTGAATTATTTAGCTAAGTTGACCCCGCAAATAAAGAAGATTTACAATTGTTGGACACCCTCCAAAAAAAGCTTTAGATTTTCTTTGTATCCCTCAAATTTTCCGTGTAATTTAGTGTAGAATCGTTTTTGGACAAAATACCAATTACTGGAATAGACCTATTTCTCTGAAAACGCATCCACGTCGGTGCGTTGTCAGGTGACAAAGCAGGAAAGGAAGCGTTTTTCCACGTGGACAGAAAACGCATCCTCAAGGACGCGCTTTGTGTCCACGTGGACAAAACGCTTCCTTGAGGAAGCGTTTTCCCCGTGTCTTTGCGTTAGGGTTAGAGTTTTGGGTTTTGGGTTTTGGGTTAGGGTTTTGGGGTTTTTGAGTTTAGGGTTTTAAAGAAAAAATTAAATAAATAAGGGATTAGGATTTAGGGTTTCTTAATTAAATTAATTATAAATTTTTTAAAATTAGATTAGGGTTTCGTGTTTATGGTTTTTAAGGAAAAAATCAATTAAATTAGGGTTTAAGGTTACTTGAGTAAATTAATTATAATTTTTTAAAAATCATATTAGGGTTTAGTGTTAAGGGTTTTTAAGGAAAAATCAAATAATTAAGGTTTAGGGTTACTTGAGTAAATTAATTATAAATTTAAAAAAAATTAGATTAGGGTTTAGTGTTTAGGGTTTTTGAGTAAATTAACTATATGAAATAATATAAAAATATTCAAAATGTTTGTACAAATATATTAAAATAAAAATCAATCTCCATGCCTGCCGGATTCAGTGCCACATGGCGGTCGTCAACGGTTACGTGCTGGATTCCTCCTTTGTCTAGCTTCCGGCAGGGGTTGTGGTTGCTCCGGGGGGATTATGGTTCCTCCGATAAGGGATCTGGTTGTCGGTGTTGGGAGGATGACCCACCTTGATAGAATAGTGATTGTGGAGGTGTTTGCATCATCGACAACGAAGGTGTTTGAAACCCATAAGGTGATGGGGATTGGTAAAAAGAAGAGCTCCCCGATGACCCCTCGTACGATCCCTCGTGCAACGGTGGCCTATAGATCGGCGATCTACTTGGCGTAATCGAAAATGGAGATGAATCAGGCCATTGACTCCAACCTGCCTAGGACAAGAAGAAGGAAACATATAAGGGTTAGGATACATAAAAGGGCTAGGATACGCACCTGGCATCATCTGAAAAGGCTGTGCTGTGAGTGTCGTCGGTTGAAGTGTTGGGTCGGGTGACTGTGTCGGTGCTGTTGTCGGGTCTGGTGATTGTGTGGGCGCTGTTGATGCGCCTGCATCGTCGTCCCTTTTTCTTGGATTTAAAGGGCCATGTCGTTCCCTTTGGACACGCAATTGCTGTTGTCTCTCCTCTTACGATAGTAAATACGGCTTGCCATGGATCCTAAACCATGGCATGTATTCCGGCACGCACGCTAACTTTGGAACGATGATCGGTTCCCGAGTAGGTATATAATCATACCGATCTTCCCACATTTGGATATAGTGTGACCAGAATCTCGGCCAATCCGTATGCAATTGCCGTAAGTCAATTCTGTGATGATCATCCAATACCTCAGGTGCCACGGGAATCGGTTGTCAGAATCCAAATTGTCGTAATACTCTGTCCGACTGGTGCATCTCCACGATCGCAAAGTTGACCAATGGGACTTTCACATGCCAAGCGTTCGGATTTTGGAAGTATTCATCCGGAATTACTGCCCGAATTGTCGGATCCTCGTATGATGTCCATTGAAACTATATGAACATTATGGAAATATTAGTTATATACATAATACTAAATACTAAATACTAAATACGAATCGACTATCTCAATATGTATATCTATTTTATTTAAAACTTACTTGTGCTTCCGACCGTTGGTCTAATAGAAGCCGTATATCTTCAAGAGAGGTAGGTAATCGAGCATAACTTGCCGAATGGTTCCACCTAATTAAATAAATTTTTAGCATACAATTATATTTTAAATCTACGTAATAATTGTAAAATCTAATATAAAATTTACCTCGTTATGAGTGGGAATGTATATGAGTGGTCTACTCGAGGACGTAAAAATGGAAAGCGAAACTGTACCCATGACTGCAGTAGTGATAGGCAACCTCCGATTTTCACTTTATTCGGTCGTGTTGCCTCGCACATCTCCCGGTACAATGTTGCCAACACGGCAGACCCCTAACTAAATTTACTAGTTGCTCTAAAATCAACGAGTTTCAACAGCCATCTCAGATGTACAAGGTTCCGTGACAAGTCCGGCATCAGATAACCTCCAATTATCTCAAGAATGTATGCCCGAGCATATCGGATTCTTTCTAGTTCGGTAGAATCATCATCTGGCTTCGGGAATGTGTCTCGTAACCAGCCCATCTCGATCTGACCTCCGTTAATATTCTCCGGAATAGCGCCCAAAAGCTCGTAGCATACCGCTCCCCAATCACTAGATTGAACAGACCCGGTGACTGCGTACCCGTCCACCGGTAATCCCAATTGCAAATTTACGTCTTCCAACGTGATAGTACACTCTCCACATGGAAGATGGAATGTGTGTGTCTCGGGTCTCCACCTCTCTATCAACGCACTAATCAGTTTCGGGTCCAACTTGCATCCCCAGCCTACCGTCGCCACGTGCCAAAAACCCGCTTCCCGCAGGTAATTCTCTATCAACGGTGATGGAGGACCATGCATATTACGGATATAGCATTGCAATATCCGGTCTACAGACTTTTATAAGAAATAATAAAATAAAAATTATTTAAAATTGCATAAATGAAAAAAATCTTAAATAATATTTAAAAATTAAATTTAACACTTACCATTTTCATTTGTTCTACGAACATGTGCTTGTTATCGAGACAAATTAATTCTCTGGCTATTGCTAACACGATCAAATTTTTATGATTTAAAAAAAATTCAAAAAATAAAATTAGAGCTTTTTTTTTAATAATTAAAGAGAGCTTTAAGAGGAATTTGAGAGGAATTTGAGAGAATATTAGAGAGAATTTGAGAAAAAGGATTTAAGTGTGAAAAAAATGAAATGGGGGTTTATAGTTTTTTTTTTTACTGTTGGGGGGTACCAACGGCGATATTTTTTACCTTTTGTACTGTAGCGACACGGAAAAACGCTTCCTCAAGGAAGAGCTTTGTCCGCGTGGACGCAAAGCGCGCCCTCAAGGACACGTGGACAAAAGGAAGCGTTTTCATGCTTTGTCACCTGATAACGCGCTGACCTGAATATGTTTTTGGGAAATTAAGCCATTCCGATAATTAATTTTTTACCGAGTCTATTTCAATAATTAAAAAAAAACTTTTATTAGTATTTTGCCCATCGTTTTTATTTCACAAATAAAAATAAAGATGGGTAGGGCTGGGTGATTTATGTCAGTAATAATGACAGCCAATATGTATGTAAAATGCAGAGCAAAGGCTAAAAGCCAAAAATCATCCATTGGACAAAAAAGTTTAAAAAGGACAACACATTAATTCATTCTAATCTTAAACTCTGCTACAACAAAATTTATACTAAGATCCCATTGACATTGCAAATGATTTAATTAGTGAAATTTGCAATGGTGGCATGTGGCTCACAAGCCTTAGCAGCCGGAACGGCTTCAACAGCTGGGTGTGGGTCAACCGGCTTGCAAAGCAGCTCTTCTGGGAGTTCACCAATTCCCTTCAAATAGAAAGTGTAGAAAATCTTAAAGGGGAAGACGATTTGGTGGAGCTTAACCTGACCGGAGACGCCTTCAAAAATGCCAGACCCACCAGTAATAGCCAGATACGTGTCCTGGTAAGTCAAGTAAGGTCCCTGCACCGCTATGTGACCGTAGTCTCCGAAGTAAAAGCTGAAGATGGCCTCGTAGCGATCACCTTTCATTTCGGGTTTATGCTCTATTAATATGCATATTCCTGATGTTATTCCGATCCGTTTCTCCAAATCTCCCCTATATATCTGTATTTATATATATATATATTGAAGATTAATTTCATAAAATAATTCAGTGAAAATAGAAAAAGAAAGCTTACTTTGTTGCTAAAAGGGACAAGATCACCCAGTGAGTTCACAGATTTCTGACTCAAACGAAGGTAAGCTGGACTCCCACGATCTCTCTCATTCAACTCATACACATGTAGTTCTTGAACTTTTTCTGAAACAAGCACAAAAACCCAGATATATTAATCAACAACATCAACCCAAAGTCACCAATCAATTGACGGGTTTGAATCAAGATTTACCCGGAGCTGAGTTATCAGATGGAATAGCCTGGCTTTTGCAAGTGAAACCTCGCTTGGGAGCTGAGAAAGTGTTGGAGTTTGATGTGAAAAGCTTGTGGGTTTGAGGTAAACAAGGGTTTTTGATGGGCTTGAAAGATGAAGCTGCAGGCAACAAGGAATGGGTGGGTGAAGTTGATCTGATTATCCCAGAAGAAATGGTGGATCTTAAAGCAGACATACTGAGAGTGTGTTTGGAGTGAAAGAAAGTGGAGGAATTTGATGAGAAAATGAGCAAGTCTAGGGACTAGATTTATACAGGAAAGTGGAATTGTTGGTGGACGGTGATTTTTGACACGTGGGCTTTTAGCTTTTGGGTGTACCCAATGACGGTGCAACCATGAATAGTCAAAAGCAGTCTTCGATGTACAGCCGTTATCCCATGTGACGGAAGAACATGGTGCGTTAGATTCCGTATATGGTATAAATACGCCTTTCTCCTTTTTTAATATTTCACGTATTTTCCGATAATTAAATTTAAAGTCTTCGAGGACTGCATTTTACATCCACGTGATTTTTCTTTTAGATATTGGACTCCTTACAATTCGATCTAACAAACGATAGTAATAAATAGTAGTTACCTCATTATGGTTTTTCTTTTACCATCCAACTATGAAAAGTTATAAAATAGTCATTCGATTATTAGTAATTTTTTCTTTTTTGATAACCCAATTATGAAAAATTACAAAATGACCACTCAACTATTTAATTTTGTCTTTTTTGATTACCTAACTATCTTGGATTTTTGGGTGTTTCATTTTTTCTGTTAGCCAGCTGTGAATCAAAAAATAAAATTAAATACTTGAGTAACTATTTTATAATTTTTCATAGTTAGATGATCAAAAAGAAAAAAATTATAATTGAGTGAACTATATTATAATTTACCCTTTTAAAAATATGTTTATTTGGACAGGTAGGGGTTTCTTTTTTCTCTTTGAAAAACTGTCCACGTATATTTTGGGCAATGAATGGCTAAATGATGGAAAGAAATTAATGTTGCTCAATGACTAAACAAAACTAGAATTAAATTATTATCAATACTATTATTTTTTTATACAAAGTTTAGAAGTACGAAGATAATGTGTTTCAGTGCACTTAAATTCACTTCTTCTTGCACTGGCAACAATGTCGATGCCAATTGAGTAAAGACTTAATCAACATTTATACTATTATTTAAATGAGTGATTAAGTTAGTGAAACGAGTCAATTCGACAAAAAATTGATTAAGGAAATTATTAAAATAATCTTGGTAAGGATTTCTTTAATCCCTCTTACTTTCGAAATTGAGTAAATTAGTCCATCTCAAAAAAATCGGAGTAAATTAATCCTTATCAATTTCGAAAGTAAGCAATTAAGGACAATTAATCATGACGTTAATGTCTTTCGTCAATTATGCATAAATTTGATTGGTATAATAACAAGTTTAATTCTTGATATACATATTTTGCTAATTTTTCTGAAATTAATTGTCTTTAATCACTCATTTTCGAAATTAACAAGGACTAAATTGCTCAATTTTTTCTGAGAGGAACCAATTTGTTCAAACTCGAAATTGAGAGAGACTACAGAGGTCTTTTTACCCACACCAAAAAGAACTTGTCGATTATATTAATCGTATATAGATTGGCATCCTTTAAATCGATTTCATATTAATAAATTCCAAAAGATTTAATAATTAATTCTATGACAATTTAAAGTAAATTTAATAAGAGAAAAATCTCAAAACTATACATGAATTTTGGTTTAATGTGTAAATTTATACATGGATTTTACTTTTGTACAATTTCATACATGTAATTTTGATTTGATCCTATTCTCACAAATTATTAATACAATTATTGATATAGCATCATTTTATAATTATTTAATATTATCTATAATGTGCAATGGTAAGGCACGTTGCATTTCGGAGAATATAATTTCAAACTTTTGAAACAATTACGAACTCCAAACATAAAATGTAAAAATAAAATGATGCTATGTCAATAATTGTATTAATGATTGAGAATAATAAACTCACGTGTATTGTACAATAATACAAAATCTAACGCACCATGTTCTTCCCTCACATGGGATAACGGCTGTACATCGAAGACTGCTTTTGACTATTCATGGTTGCACCGTCATTGGGTACACCCAAAAGCTAAAAGCCCACGTGTCAAAAATCACCGTCCACCAACAATTCCACTTTCCTGTATAAATCTAGTCCCTAGACTTGCTCATTTTCTCATCAAATTCCTCCACTTTCTTTCACTCCAAACACACTCTCAGTATGTCTGCTTTAAGATCCACCATTTCTTCTGGGATAATCAGATCAACTTCACCCACCCATTCCTTGTTGCCTGCAGCTTCATCTTTCAAGCCCATCAAAAACCCTTGTTTACCTCAAACCCACAAGCTTTTCACATCAAACTCCAACACTTTCTCAGCTCCCAAGCGAGGTTTCACTTGCAAAAGCCAGGCTATTCCATCTGATAACTCAGCTCCGGGTAAATCTTGATTCAAACCCGTCAATTGATTGGTGACTTTGGGTTGATGTTGTTGATTAATATATCTGGGTTTTTGTGCTTGTTTCAGAAAAAGTTCAAGAACTACATGTGTATGAGTTGAATGAGAGAGATCGTGGGAGTCCAGCTTACCTTCGTTTGAGTCAGAAATCTGTGAACTCACTGGGTGATCTTGTCCCTTTTAGCAACAAAGTAAGCTTTCTTTTTCTATTTTCACTGAATTATTTTATGAAATTAATCTTCAATATATATATATATATAAATACAGATATATAGGGGAGATTTGGAGAAACGGATCGGAATAACATCAGGAATATGCATATTAATAGAGCATAAACCCGAAATGAAAGGTGATCGCTACGAGGCCATCTTCAGCTTTTACTTCGGAGACTACGGTCACATAGCGGTGCAGGGACCTTACTTGACTTACCAGGACACGTATCTGGCTATTACTGGTGGGTCTGGCATTTTTGAAGGCGTCTCCGGTCAGGTTAAGCTCCACCAAATCGTCTTCCCCTTTAAGATTTTCTACACTTTCTATTTGAAGGGAATTGGTGAACTCCCAGAAGAGCTGCTTTGCAAGCCGGTTGACCCACACCCAGCTGTTGAAGCCGTTCCGGCTGCTAAGGCTTGTGAGCCACATGCCACCATTGCAAATTTCACTAATTAAATCATTTGCAATGTCAATGGGATCTTAGTATAAATTTTGTTGTAGCAGAGTTTAAGATTAGAATGAATTAATGTGTTGTCCTTTTTAAACTTTTTTGTCCAATGGATGATTTTTGGCTTTTAGCCTTTGCTCTGCATTTTACATACATATTGGCTGTCATTATTACTGACATAAATCACCCAGCCCTACCCATCTTTATTTTTATTTGTGAAATAAAAACGATTCTACACTAAATTACACGGAAAATTTGAGGGATACAAAATCTCTGTTCCTCTCTTTCGAGAAAATCTAAAGCTTTTTTTTTTAGGGTGTCCAACAATTGTAAATCTTCTTTATTTGCGAGGGTCTACTTAGCTAAATAATCGCTGAATGTATCAGCTATAGTGGCAGCTCTGCGAAAACTATGTGAACTTATATTAATTAATTTAAAAATATATAATTTTTAAAAATATTATTTTATTTTAAGAAGGATTATACAAGTATCTCTTACAGACGATAATCGGGACTAAGTTCGAGTCTCTAGGGTCAAAACAAGGGAGGGACCCTGTTGACATACTTGTATCAGTAGAAGTCTACTGATAGAAGTCCTTGCTACTGTTCAATTATTGCTACTTACTTGTACTAATATATTTGTCCACTTGTACTTGTAAAAGCTTGTCACTACTAGACCTGTCCATGGGCCGGGCCGGGTCGGGTTCGGGCCGAGCCCGTAAAAAATTTTCGGCCCGCCTCCTAGGCCTGAGCCCGGCCCGGCCCGAAATACGGGCCTAAATTTTTGTCCAGGCCCAGCCCGGCCTATTTTTTAATAAACATTAAAAATTATTTTAAAAATAAAAAAAATAAAAATATATATTTTTTAAAAGTATTTTAAAAATAAAAAATAAAAATAAAAAATATATATTTATTATATTCGGGCCGGGCCCGGGCCAAAAGTGGTGCCCGAGGCCCGGCCCGTTTTTTAAACAGGTCTCGTTTTTTTACCCAAGCCCATATTTCGAGCCTATATTTTTACCCGAACCCTCTCATATTTCGGGCGGGCCGCCCGGCCCATGGATAGGTCTAGTCACTACCCAAAAATGACCCCAAAACTCACCTAGTTTGTCCATTTCTATTTTATTCATTAGGTCCTAATATCCAAATGCCCATATTTCTCGATATTTAGTATCGAATCAAAATCCGATTTCACATTCCTTCATTATGGACCTTGTACTTTTAATCTATATCATAATTTCTTAACAACTTTCAATTTATTCAATTTAGTTACTACTGTCATGAATCAACTATATAACTTAGTCGTATTTAATAAAATCCAACACTTATATCTACTTTCTAACTTAATCCTAACATAATCTAAACTTACAATTCATAAAGTTATTGTAACGACCCAAAAGTCAATGATGTTGAAAATTGCGATTTTGGGACCTCGTTTTCGTAAACTAAGCCCGTGAATATTAAATAGGGATATTTACGGAGTTAGTATATTGATGAATTGAAATTTGGTTAAGCGAGTTAGTCGAAATTGTGAGTTTAACAGGCCTAGGGACTAAATTGTAAAAGACATTGCTTTAGGTTTTTAATTGGCCAAAGACCTAGGGACTTAAATTGAAATTAGCCAAAGTCCAAAATGGTAATTAAACCATTTTAATTAGAGGATCGTGGATGATAGAGAATTCCATCAAGGTTTATTTATATTATCTTAAGTTAATTAAATTATGTTAATGATAATTAAGTTAAGTTAATTAGGTCTTAATCTAGCTATATATATGTTGAATTAGTGGAAACACATCATCTTCATCTTCCACCAACCTCCATAGTCGAAACCTAAAGAAGAAAAAACCAAAGAAAATGTTATATTATTATTAAATTATTATTCGTAGCTAAAGATGACGCTGGACTATCGAGAGGGAAAGGAAAGGCGAAAGTCGATGACGAGTTACGCGAGCTTTCGATTTGTATTTCTATTATTCAGAAACCATTTATTTTCTGCATGTCCATGTTAATTTGTGTCAAATAATATTGATGTGAGTTGCTATTGGATTTTTGAATTAAATTGCTTTGGTTGAGATTGAATATTGAGACAGTGACTAAATTGAATAGGATAAAAAGTTGTACGGCTTAACTAATATAGGAAACTAGTATGAAATTGAGGTAAATTATGTTATAATATATGATGAACTGATGTTGAATTGAGAATAATGGGATGTGAATTGAACTATATGATGAAATTGGAAAATTGGTTACTTTATTAACTGTATAGGTTTATACTTTGGTATATCTGATGATGTACTTACATACCAGTATATTTGTTTCAACTTATCCAATTGATGGTCACTAAACTAACTATAATAAGTAGGGAATATCGAATCCACGAGGACTGAAAGTACTATTAATTACCATTTTTCTATTATTTAGCCGATAAATTGAAGTGATTGTTTTTAATATAAAATTACTAAACTAATCTAACTAAGAACGCAACAGAGAATGAAATAGCAAAATAATCGAAGATAACCAATGGGATAGACAATACCCAGGAAAGAATCCACCTAGACTTCACTTATTATTATGAATTTGAATTAAACGATTTATTCACTTGTGTCTTGATCTGTAGAAATCCCTAAAATATGTTAATATCTCTTTCGAGAGTAAGAACAACTGACTCTAGGTTGATTAATTGAAATCTCTTTCTAATTAAAACCCCTATTGTCGCATTAACTCAAACTATGGATTCCCCTATTAGATTTGACTCTAATCGGGTAGATTTATGTCGTCCTATTTCTAGGATTGCATGCAACTTCACTCAATTATGCTAGATCTACTCTTAAACAGGGACTTTTGCTCCATTGAAATAAACACATTAAACTTGAATTAATATCTCAGAAATATTAAAACAAGAAATAAGCATACAGAATTGAGAACAATAATCAAGTATTTATAGCGTAAATCAGAATCAAATAATAAGATTCATCATAGGTTTCATATTCTCTAGGTATCTAGGGAATTTAGTTCATAATCCTGAATGAAAACATCTCAAAGTCAGAATAACCACAAGACATAAAGAAACTCGATAAAACTTTGAAAGAAATTAAATGGAGACCTTCGATCTTGAGGGAGATCTGCTTTCGAGTTTATTCCGATGACGTTCTTCGAGTGCTTTCTTCGATCTTCTCTGAGTGATCCCTTAGATCTTCTTCTAATTGATATTTATAGATTTTAGAATGCTCAGAAAGCCTAAAAATTAGGTTTTTTCACGTGTTTGGGAAATAGGGTGTGATATCGACACAAGCTGGCACAAAGTGTGTGGCCAGCCCGTGTGGCTCACATGGGCGTGTGGCCAGCCTGTGTGAAATACCCAAGCCGCATGGATCCTGGAAATAGCTCTATTCATCTGATTTTGACTAGTTTTTCGCTCTCAAATGCTCTCCTAAGTATAGAAACACGAATTTAAAGGATTATGAGCATCAAATTCACTAATTTACATCATTAATCATCCAAAAATACATTAAGAATGAGATTAAAATATGTTACTTTTACAACTTATCAAATATCCCAACACTTAAGTGTTTGCTTGTCCTCAAGCAAAATCCTCAACTCACAATTAAAATTAATCTTTCTCAACTCATAATTTCATCAATGATGTTTCATCATAATTCACAAATAATCATACATTGATAATTCAACTAAAATAGCACTAAAGATTCAAACAATCCAAGTAGAACATTTTTAAAACATGTAAATATAGGTATTTCCCCTTATCTAAGTAATTACCTTTAATTCAAAATCGACAAGAACCGACATCCTCACTAAAGATTCACTCAAATCACTCAAAGTGTTTAAGGTTCAAGAATAAGCACCCAACAGTCAAACATGAAAAGTCATTACCATAGGCTTGCATGAAAATCAAATCTCCACCACTATAAAATGAGATGATACACAAATCAAAAGGCCTTTAAGATGTTGTAATGGGGCTTAGGTTAAAGGTGTGAAGAAAGGCTAAAAAAGATGGTTAAAATCGAGATCGAATTGATAAATTTCCAAACTAGAAAAATGAACAAATGCTGAATTAAAAACAATTACATCAATCGAAAACTATTCAAGAATAACACGAGCTTCTTCTCAAAATATGAATTTAACTGTTCAAGCTCAATTAACATAGAACTAAATAATAATCAATATATATGTATTTTTTCGATATTGTTACTCTTTTTTTCTACAATAAGAAATAATTCATCAAATTAAACAAAAGGACTTAATTAGGCAATTGACCAAATCAAATCTCGATAAAAAGAGAGTCAATAAGATGGGAAAAATTCTCAACGAGTAAAAAATGAGTTATGGGTTAACATTAATAGGTAAATCAAGAAACGGTGTGTTAGGCTTAATGGGGTTCACTAAGGGTTAATTATGTAGGTAGACTTTTTATAGGATAAGTGGGTTAAAACCTAAGTGTCTTTATCATCTTAGTATATCAAATCAAATGTGTAGTCTTGACATGTATAATTGACGCAACTTCTAGAATAACAAATCAAATTGACACACTCATAACCAATAATAAAATGAGCAAGAAAAATGTATGCTCTAAAAGCTCAAAATCTCACAAAAAAATTATGGTTTTTGATGTCAAACTTGTAAATTTAAAACTTCAAGGTAACACCTCAATTCAAGGAAACAACTTAAAATTTTTTTAATTCTAAAATAAACTTATCATGCTTGATTCTCTCATGTCTTAAAGTTTAAAACAACCAATGCATAAATATCTATGAATTTAATCCAAAACATATCAATAAAAATCACAAATCGATAAAAAAATTATTCTAATAGAAGTATGAGAAAATTACTTAAACACAAAACATAATTCGGGATTTTCTAATAATTATATAAATAACCTCCCCACACTTAAGATGTACATTATCCTCAATGTACAAACAGATATAATCACAGTATAAACAGAACATAATAAGAGAGGGAGAAAACTGAAATTGCCCTGAATATTGAATGAAATCCTCAGAATAGTGAAAAGCGGAATTGTAGTCAAATCTAAATGTAGAGCATGATTCTGAGCAAACTAATAAGAAAATAAACACAAATAGTGAAGAAGATTAAGGGGTTATAACTCGATTAGAAACAACCATAAAAATAAAAATATAGTTCAAAAGATAAAAACGAAATAAGTCTAAGAAAATAATAATAAACATAAAAATAAAAATAAAATAAATAAACTTAGTGATCCTTATCATCAGAAGCGTCGGTATTGTAAGTCGTCGGTGCTGAGGAGGAGATATGGAGATACTGACAGACATGCTGCAATGTCGCATCAATACTGTTGAACCTATGAAAGCAATGCTGCTCAAAGTGAGTGAACCGCTCGGAGAGGTCCGCTAAAGTAGCAGCAGAAGAAATAAGACAGTGACTCAATGGTGGAGGATGAGGTGAGTCCTCGTGATGCAAAGGGACATCATCAGTGAAGTCTTTGGGTTTATTCTGAAAGTCGGAATGAATTAATCGATACTGAGGAGGATCTACTCCACGAAGCCACTCGATCATCCTCATATGGGTCATACTCGATATTCTCTGTGGGGACATCTGGCCGGCGAGTGTAAGTGTAAAAAATTGCTTCAGTGTGTCGAGGACACCAAAGTGTTGAGCTAGTCGAGTCACATAAGGGCCCAAACAGATAGGACCCTTCTTGTTGCGGTCTATCTGATGGAGAAAAGCTAGGGCGATGAAATAAGCTAAATCAAAAATATGGTTGGTGGCCATACTCCATAAAAAATAGACATCGATAGTACTGACGACTCTGGTGCTCTCTCTCCTATCAGCCAAAGTATGAGCTAAAAAGGCGTGAATATACCATAAAACCGGAGGGAGAGAAGTCTCCTTCGAGCGACTCGCTTTATAAGGTGTTATACTCGCCGTAAGATCTGCCCAACAACTAGCTGATGAGTAGTGGATGTGCTGATATAGGTGGAGGAAGTTCTCAGCACTCATAAATTCCTTAGTCTGTAGTCCTAAAGTAGTGCCAAACTCTAGGACACTCATATGGCGCACTAGGCCATTGAGTCTGAAAGTGATAGTGTCTGACTCGTCATGAGTTGTCATCTCATGTTGGAGAGTAAATGTCGATCAAAACTCCAAAGTCAACTCCATGTATGTGGGCTCAATGATAGAGAAGAATTGGTCACACGGGGATATAGCAATAAAGGCTCGAACAAGATCAGCTAGGTGGACCTGTTCCAAAGCGGCCCAATCAATACATCGGCCTAAGCCTAGTGGTCACAATCGAAGTAGCTGAAATAATTCCTCCTGGAAACTCGCTAAAAATCAGAGATAAGGATGGCAGGCCTCGACGGAGGCGCTCGAGGAGGAAGTTGCGCCAGGTGTCTTCTGCTTTTTCGAAGTGAGGACGATGACTTTGGACTTGCTTCTAGTGTTCGTCATGGTGTATCTGCAAGAAAAAAAGAATCAGAACACGTTCAGTATGTAAGTATTATTATTGTAGGAATCGACATAATGGATTAGTGCAATCATGAACAAAACGACAATGGAATCTAACGAAATCTAGAAGATCAAACATGTTACTAAATGCTTGAATCCAAATGAGACATAAAAAATAATAATAATCATGGTAGAAGAATGGAACGAGCAGAACAGAAACAGATAAGACCAAAAGAAAAATAAGAAGACTAAAAACAATAATAGAAACAATAAGTAAATGTAGCAGTAGTAATAAAAATAAATCAACACTAAAAAATCTAAAAAGAAAATTACTAAAGAGAATAAATAAAAATAATAAGCATAGTCATAAAAGTAAGTAGCAGTGAACAGAATAATAATAATAATAATAAATACCATTAAAGAAAAGAGGGAAAAATAAGAAAATAATAGAATAATAAATAAAATAATTAATTAAAAACAAAATAATAATAATAATAAGGCAAAATGGGGTAACCAACGGTGGAACGATAGAAAGTCTACGGTGGTGATGGAGAAAACGACAGCGGAGCGGTAGTGGTTCAGGGCGGGCGTACGTGTGGGCTGAGAGTGTGGGATGGTTTAGTGAATGCTGAGTGAAAGAAGATGGGGGAGAGTGTAACGGGGACGACTGTGGGGGTCGGGGTGTGTGTGGAGAAGGAAAGGAAAAAGAAAAAGGAAGGAAAAATGGAAGAAAAATAGGGTGAAGAGATGCCGGCGATGAGGTACGACGGTTGGAATGGGGGAGACGTTGGAGTGGGGAGAAAGGAAAATAAAGGGAAAGGGAATGGTAAGGGATGTAGGGAGTGGGGTGGCTCGAAGGGTGGAGGAAAGTAGGAGAGGGCGTGGGTAATTGAAGAAGATGACGGTGGCAGGAGAGGTGGATGATAATTGGTTGACGGCGGCTAAGGTTAAGGGGTTTGAGAAAGATGAAAGTAAAATAAAAACTTAGGGTTTGGGGGTTAAAAGGGGACATAGTCGTGTAAGAGCCTGTGTTGGGTTACACGGCCGTGTCACACGCCCGTGTGAGGCATTTTTAGTCCATATACATTTTAAAAATATTGGCCCAGTCTTCACACGGCATCGGACACGTCTGTGTGTCCAGGCCGTGTGGAACACAATGTCGTGTTACACAGCTGTGTGTAACCTCTTTCACTTCTCCCACTACCGTGTGAACTCCCACACGCCCGTGTAGCTTGGCCGTGTCTCGCACACTACCATGTGCCTTGCCCGTGTAACTCTGACTTGATTTTAAAATGAAAAAAAATATCTTCAAGTTTCACACGGCCTAGGGCATGCTCGTGTGCGCAGGCCGTGTGGACTATTTTAGACCGTGTGATAATCAAATTTTGGAAAATTTAAGTCCCAAGATCCACACAGCCAAGGACACGCCCATGTGTCCAAGCCGTGTAGGTTATATAGCCATATCGCTAGGCCGTGTAACTCATTGTCGAACCATTTTTTGTGTACATGGCCTGTGACACACCAGTGTGTCCTGTCCGTATGGGTCAGAAACACTTTTTTTTTTAATTTTGAAAATTAATTAGTTTTAAAAATATCATGAAATAAAATTATGAAAATTAGTAGTGTTAACACTCAAGTTGCCTCCCGAGAAGCGATTATTTAAAGTCTAAGCTCGACTTACCTCGTATTCGCACTGTCACAATGGTTCACGGAGTCGAAACTCCTCTTTCTCGTTATCAATTCTATTACCAAAATAAGGTTTAAGATGAGTACTATTTACCTTAAATGTGCCAAATTCAGAATGAGTTACCTCGACTATAACGTATGGGAGGACATTCAGTACCGTAAAGGGGTTTGATCCGTTTACATCAAGCTCCGAAGTGGCAATTCGAGGATCCATTTTATCTAGCAGTACCTGGTCTCACACCTTAAATTGGTTCGTTCCATCCACATGCTTATCATAGAGCCGCTTTGGCTCTTCATCGTGTTTTCTCGGTTTCCCCTTGACATGTGTCCGCCATTCATCTAGTTCATCAACTTATAACATTCGTTCTTCATGAGTCATTCTATTTCTGTCCCATGGACTGGAACATGGTTTCGTCACGTTTTTCTGAGGTGTTTCCTGTAAAGAAGTTTGAGCCACAAGGTTACTCATATTAACAGAACTCGTATAATCATCTCGATCATTAGATGTCTCAACAGAATTATGATCTTGAAGTGTAATCGTTTCGTCACCTACACGAAGTATTAATTCACCTGTACCAACATCAATAACAGTTCTAGTAGATCCTAAAAAGGGCCGACCCAGAATCAAAGGTACGTCACTATCCTCATCCATGTTTAAAACAACAAAATCAAATGGGAATATGAATTTATCAATTTTGACAAGAACATCTTCAATAATACCCCTAGGAAATCTAATGGTTCTATCTGCTAATTGAATACTCATCCTTGTTTGTTTGGGTTTCGTAAGACCTAATTGCTTAAACATTTTATAGGGCATGACATTGATACTCGCCCCTAAATCAGCTAAAGCATTATTAACATTTAAACTACCAATTAAATAATGAATAGTAAAACTCCCTAGATCTTTCAATTTGTTAGGTAATTTATTTTGCAAAATAGTTGAACACACTACATTTAGCTCCACATACGACGAATCATCTAACTTCCGTTTGTTTGCCAAAAGCTCCTTTAAAAATTTAACGGAATTGGGCATCTGCAAGAGAGATTCAATAAACGGTAAGTTAATATGTAACTTTTTCAGAAGTTTAAGAAATTTACCAAATTGTCCGTTCGTGTGGTTTTTCTTTGTCGCCTTAGGATATGGCACTCGAGGTTTATAATATTTACTAACCGATTTTTGTTTATTCTAGCTTACTTCAACCTTACCGTTGCTTACCATAATTTCTTGCCTTGGTTTTGATTCAGATTCAACTAACCATTCTTCATCACGAACAGTAATTACATGAAGCTACTCTCTTGGATTAATTTAGCGAGTTGACCTATTTGGTTTTCGAGCTATTGGATTAACATTTGCTGATTTTTAAGTGTTGTATCAATATTTTGAAAACAGGTTTCTAACACCAGGATACACTTCGTCAACATCTCTTCAAGGTTTAGCTTCTTTTCTTGCTGGTAAGGTTGTTGTTGGAAGCCTAGAAGGGGTTGTGCTCTTTGATTACCTTGACCACCCCAAGAAAAATTGGGATGGTTCCTCCAACATGCATTATAAGTGTTACTGTAAGGATTATTTTGAGTTCTAGAATTATTACCCATATAGTTGATTTATTTGCTCTTTATGCTAGGACCGTAGGGTAAATATTTTGGATTGTTCATTCCTCCTCCATTCATATCGCACTGCATCACCGGATGTACTTGCGTAGAACCATATAAACCATTAATTTTTTATTTAAAAGTTCTACCTGATTCGATAACATGGTGATCGCATCTAAGTTAAAACACCAACTGCTTTCATCGGCTTCGTCCTCATAACTTACCACTGATAATTATTCAGTGCCATCTCTTCTATAAATTCATAAGCCGCTTCAGGTGTTGTATTGTTCAGAGTACCACCGGCTGCTGCATCGATCAACTGCCTAGTTGAGGGGATCAAACCATTGTAGAAGGTTTGAACCTGTAGCCATAGAGGTAACCCATGGTGAGGGTACATTCTCAATAAATCCTTATACCTCTCCCATGCATCATATAGGGTCTCTAAGTCGATCTGCACGAATGAAGAGATACCATTCCTCGCTTAGCTGTCTTAGCTGGTGGGAAGTACTTCAGTAAGAATTTCTCGGTCATTTGCCCATGTAGTGATAGAACCTTGTGGTAAAGAATTCAACCAAGGTTTAGATTTGTTCCTCAACGAGAAAGGGAATAACCGTAGGTGAATGGCGTTGTCAGAAACGACATTTATCTTGAAAGTGTCACAGACTTCCAGAAAATTAACCAAATGAGTATTTGGATCTTTGTCTTGCAAACCATCGAACTGAACAAATTGTTGTGCCATCTGAATAGTGTTTGGCTTCAGTTTGAAATTATTTGTAGCAATAGTGAGCCTCACAACACTTGATTCAACCCCAGTTAAAGTGGGTTTGGCATAATCGTACATAGTACGAAGAACAGAATCTAGATTTACAAGATTCGCAGCAACTGTAGGAGGTAGCTGATTATTCTGATTATCACCCATCTTCTCAGTAATAATAATAACGTCCTCTTACTCGCCTACTATACTCTGTCAACTCTACCTTGCTTCTCTACGATTTCTGCGAGCTGTACTTTCAACCTCACTGTCAAATAATAATGGTCCCGACGGGTTTCTTCTAGTCATAAACTAAAGGAACCTGCTAGAAACAAATAAAAGAAAAGAAAATTTTGAATGCAAAAATTAAACTAATAATAAAAAACATAATAAAAATAAAAAAATGGCTAAATTAATAAAAATTGAGTGTTCCTAATATTTTAGTCCCCGGCAACGGCGCCAAAAACTTGATGGTCACTAAACTAACTATAATTACGACAAAAGCAAGCGCACCTATCAAACAATAGTATAGCTATGGTGAGTAGGGAATATCGTATCCACAAAGACTAAAAGTACTAGTAATTATCGTTTTTCTATTATTTAGCCGATAAATTGAAGTGATTGTTTTTAATCTAAAATTACTAAACTAATCTAACTAAGAACGCAACAGAGAATGAAATAGCAAAATAATCGAAGATAACCAATGGGATAAACAATACCCAAGAAAGAATCCACCTAGACTTCACATATTATTATGAATCTGAATTAAACGATTTATTCACTTGTGTCTTGATCCGTATAAATCCTTAAATTATGTTAATATCTCTTTCGAGAGTAAGAACAACTGACTCTAGGTTGATTAATTAAAATCTCTTTCTAATTAAAACCCCTATTGTCGCATTAACTCGATCTATAGATTCTCTTATTAGATTTGACTCTAATCCGGTAGATTTATGTCATCCTATTTCTAGGATTGCATGCAACTCCACTCAATTATGTTAGATCTACTCCTAAATAGGGACTTTTGCTCCACTAAAATAAGCACATTAAACTTGAATTAATATCTCAGAAATATTAAAACAAGAAATAAACATACATAATTGAGAACAAGAATCAAGTATTTATCACGTAAATCAGAAATCAAATAATAAGATTCATCATAGGTTTCATCTTCCCTAGGTATCTAGGGAATTCAATTCATAATCCTGAATGAAAACATCTCAAAGTTAGAATAACCACAAGACATAAAAAAATTCAATAAAACTTCGAAAAAAATTAAATGGAGATCTTCGGTCTTGAGGGAGATCCGCTTCTGACTTGATTCCGATGGCGTTCTTCGACTACTTTCTTCGATCTTCTCTGAGTGCTCTCTTAGATCTTTTTCTAATTGATATTTATAAACTTTAGAATGCTCAAAAAGCCTAAAAATTGGGGTTTTCCGCGTGTTTGGGAAACAGTGTGCGATATCGACACGGGCTGGCACATGGGCGTGTGGTCAGCCCGTGTGGAAATGCCCAGGCCGTGTGGATCCTGAAAATAGCTCTATTCATTCGATTTTGGCTCGTTTTTCACTCCTTTCGCTCCCAAATGCTCTCCTAAATATAGAAACATGAATTTAAAGGATTAGGAGCATCAAATTCACTAATTTACATAATTAATCATCCAAAAATGCATTAAGAATGGGATTAAAATATGTTACTTTTACAGCTTATCACTAATGATGCACTTGCATGCCAATATAATTACTTCGATTTATTAGATGATGCACTTAAAGTATCAATAGGACTATTTCCGTTTATTCGATGATGCACTTATGTGTCAATATGATTACTTTGATTTATTCGATGATGCATTACGTGTGACAGTATAATTGCTTTGGTTCATACAATGATGCACATCGCGTGCCAGTATAATTGCTTCAACTTTCCTGATGATGCATTATGTGTACCAATATCTTTCCTTCGGTTTATCTGATAATGCAATGTGGTGTTAGATTGAAATGCAGGATGACGGATCTGCGTATCCAATTTGAGGCTGTGTTGGTTAGTAGAGTTACAAATGAATGAATTGTATAAATGTTATGTGAAGTGATATATGAATTTGAATTGTAATAGTTGAAACAAATGGAAAACGGGCCCTAGGGATGAATTGAGTACGAATGAACTTATGAACTCGAAAATGATTGAAATGGTAACACAAGGTTGAGTATAAATATATGTATAAATGAGTTCAAAATGATGAATTTATACTTGTGAATTGAATGGTATGTTTAGATACTCCTGTGTTGAATTGAGTTGCAAAAATGAATATGTACAACTTTAGTAAAAATGATAGTTTTGACATGAATAGGTAAATGAATTGGCATGCAAGATTGGTATAAGCATGACTATATGAGATTGAAAATGTTTGACATAAATGGTATGAGATTGGGTTAGGAATTGAATATGTGCATTTTGCATAATTTTATTATATTGTCTTGAATCATAGATTTACCACTAACCATATTTTTCAGCGTACAGTTTATTTTTCTCCGTGTGCAGGTAAAGTAGATTCCGGTAGTTTGAACAGTTGATCCAGTATCCAACAATCGATCCCCAACTCAACAAAGTTCATATAAATTCTATTTTGTTCTAAGTTTGACATGTACCTTGGTTAAGTCGTATTTGATATAAAATTATGTTTAGATGCATTTATGGTTTTAAAGGTTAATGTATGAGCTTGGTTAATTGGATATGGCTTGTAAGGAGATTTAAATTGGGTTTGAAATGGTGTGATATGCTGCAATATTAATGGTCTTGGTGAAATTGATATGAATGTATATGATTTGAAGGTATTGCAATAGATGGTTAGCTTATAAATAACCAAGCATTTGCATATTGTTGAAGAAGGCATTAAAGTATATGAAATGATGTTAAAGGATTGCATTTGTTGGCTAAAATATGAATGGAATGTGTTTAGAGTTTGATTGGAAAAATTATAGGTTGAAATCCATTTGAAATTGTAGAAATAGTATGTGACGTCGTGACGAGATCTGAATGCCATGGCACAATGCGACATCGAACTTTGGTCCTTGCGATGAGGCTTGACAGTATATTGCATTGTGACAAGGAACCCCCTCAAGTCACGGCGTCAATCCTGTATTTTGAATTATTTACAATTTGGTCATATTTCTATCTTAGGTTAGCTTTAGGGCTTTCTTAAGCTCGTGTAAGATTCAGATATGATTGTATATCGTTTTGAATGAATATTTTGGTTGAATTTAATCATATAATAGTATAAATTGATTGAAAATTATTGTAGTTGCTCCGGCAATAAATGTGGCCTCCTATAACTCAGACTCAACGATTGAGTCGGGTATAGAATATTAGAATTATCATTTTCAAGCTTAATCTCTCCAAACCCTTATAATAATAACTTGACATGTACATAATAATTGAAGAATCTAAAGTGTGGACTAGCTTAATCAAGTTTAATTGATGATAAATCTATGAAAATTTCAAAGGAAAAAATTTCTTACCTTTGTTGATTATCGACCACAATTACTTTATTTGTGTTCTTCCTAAATTAGGATGGCAAAATGGATAAAGTGATATGTTTCACTCTCCCACTAATATTACCTATTTATACTTTGATTAATATATTTATTAAATTTAATTAAACTTTAATTAATGCTTATTGAATGGTTAAAACCAACTATTATTAGTGGCAATCCATCCACTCACCATGAATTCTTAATGGTTAAATAACCATGAAGCCCTTAAATAATTATCATATAAGTCCTCATTTATTTTCTAAATTAAAACTCAATAACAATTATATTTTTATAATTTAATCCCTATACTATAATTAACAATTTTCTCAGTTTATTAACTCGACCATTCACTAATATATTTTCAAATTAAACACGTAAATTCTTCTATTCATAATCTCACATATTCAATTTATGGAATTCGGTTTGTGAATTTTCTTTAGAGTTGTTACAATATATGTAATAGTTGTTTGACAGTTAAATGAAATGATATAAAACAATAACAATAAGAACATAAAAAATGGTTAATATATGTGGAGGTACTTAAACTTGAAATTTTAACTTACTTAGTACTTAAATTTTTTTTCAGACCTAATTGGTACCTAAACTTACAAACTATAAACCAACTTGGTACTTTTTTTAGGTTCCTAACTAACACCGTTTATTTTTACAGACCTAACCAATCCTTTCATGCCACGTGTATTAAAAGATAATCAGATTTTGAAATGTGTAATAAAAAAGATTTAATTTAAATTATTTTAAAATCAATAAATTAAATTACATAAAAAAAAAGCTCTTAATTTATTTCTTAATTTTTTCTACCCGCCCCCTTTCTTTCTCCCAAGTCCCTCACCACTCTTAATTCTGAAACCCCATATCAATATATTTTTAGTTGATTCAACTGGTACTGGTTCAATTGTTGATTCAATCAGTTTTAATCGGTTCGGACTAGTCACCCTATCGATTCTCAGTCCAACTAATCCGATCAATCAGTCCAATCCAATTCAAATAACATTGAAAAAACACATAATTTAATTATAATTAATATTTAAATATTACAGTCTAAAACATTTTTTCTCGAATAATTAAAAATATATTTAAAAGTATCCATCAACATGTTTTGACAAAGCAATGAAGAATTTTTATATTCTTTAATAATTTTAAAATTTTTAATAATATTTACATGGTTTTATAATTTTATTTTTAGGTATAATGACTTATTTGATCTTTCAATTTAAAAAAAATCATTTTAGCTATCCATTTAATTTTTCATCTCTTTTAACCTTTAAATTTGTATTGTTTATCAAATCATCCTAAAATGAATGGTAAAGTTAACGCGTATTAACTTTGTTGACGTGACATCAACATGGCAATCCACATGTATACCATATTAGCAATTAATTAATTTTAAAAAATTTAAAAATTAAAAAATATTTTATAATTTTATATTATTTTTAATAATTTTAATTTTAAAAGAATAAATAATTGTTTATGTGACATCCGTGTGAAAATCTATGTGTATGTCACATTAACAAAGTTAACAAAATTAAATTTTTCATCCATTTTGAAATAAATTGACAAACAACACAAGTTTAAATGTTTTAAAAATAAAAATTTAAATAAAATTTAAAGAATTTTTAAAATAAAAACAAAATAAATTATTATACCTTTTAATTAATTATTAACGTCGCATATAAAATAAAATAATGTCACACCAATAATATATACATGCATGTGACATCCACGTGGGTAAATTAACAGCATCATTAACTTTTAATAAGATGGTATAGTCAACATTTTAGATGACGGTACTTAAAAAATAATATTTTAATTAAAAGAGTGGTGACCACACCCTTTTTCACCTGTACTTTTTATTTTTATATTTTATAATTTTATAATTTAATTTAATTTTATAAAAATAATTGAGTTGTTTTATTTTTATAATTTTAAATTTTAATATTTTATAAGTATATTTTTAATATTTAGAATAATTACCGAGTTGATAATGTAAGCGTTGAAAATATAATGTATTCTTTTGATGACTAAATACGTTTTAATAGTAGAGTGACTTAACGAAAGTAATGTAAATTAACCAAATAAATTTGATGACCAAAATAGGAACTCGCTAAAAATTTGAGTGACTATTTAAATAGTTTACCCTAATGTTTTTATGTTAATTTTATTAAAATTTATCAATTTGTTCATTATTTTAAATATTCAAATTTTAAAATGATAAAAAATATGTAAATAAAACAAAATTATAAGAACTATAAAATATAAATATAAAACTAAAAATTTATAAAAGGGTGTCGCCAAAATATTGTTATTATTTATTTATTATTAAAATATTATTTTTATAGATCTAGTAAATATTTAAATAAAAATCATATTTATTTTAAAAAACAAAATAAAAAATTGTTTATTTAAAATAAAATCACGTGTTTTGTAAAATATACAAAATCTAACGCGCCACCCCTCCTTTTTCACATGTGAAGACTGCTTTGAGGGAAAGACTTTTTATTATTATAAATATATATAAATCCATCAATCCCTCCACGTGTGATTTCACCGTCCACCAACGTTACCACTTTTCTATATAAATCTACTTCCACTCTTCCTCATTTTCTCAACAATATCCTCCACTTTCCTTCTCTCCAAACACAATTCACTAAAGCAAAAACAGCTAGAAGAAGAAGGAATGGCCGCCTCGGGTAAATATAATTTCCAATTTTCCCAGTTCTGAAAGAAACCCATCCATTTTTTACATTCATATTTTCGATTTGATGATTTGTCTCTTTGGGGTGATCATGTTTAATATTTCTGGGGTTTTGTGCTTGTTTCAGATAAAGTTCAAGAACTGCATGTATATGAGATGAATGAAAGAGATCGTGGTAGTCCAGCTTACCTTCGTTTAAGTCAGAAACCTGTTAACTCACTTGGTGATATTGTCCCTTTTAGCAACAAAGTAAGTTTTTTTTTTTCTGAATTAATTTATCGAATTAACCAAATAGTTAGTGATATATATGTAATTACAGATATATAGGGGAGATTTGGAGAAACGGATAGGAATAACAGCAGGGATGTGTATATTGATAGAGCATAAACCCGAACTGAAAGGTGACCGCTACGAAGCCATCTTCAGCTTTTACTTCGGAGACTACGGTCACATAGCGGTGCAGGGACCTTACTTGACTTACCAGGACTCGTATCTCGCTATTACTGGTGGATCTGGCATTTTTGAAGGTGTCTCTGGTCAGGTCAAGCTCCACCAAATCGTCTTCCCCTTTAAG
Organism: Gossypium raimondii; assembly: GCF_025698545.1. NCBI lineage: Eukaryota > Viridiplantae > Streptophyta > Magnoliopsida > Malvales > Malvaceae > Gossypium > Gossypium raimondii. The sequence goes on from NC_068572.1 coordinate 4,083,816, forward strand.
ATTTTCTACACTTTCTATTTGAAGGGAATTGGTGAACTCCCAGAAGAGCTGCTTTGCAAGCCGGTTGACCCACACCCAGCTGTTGAAGCCGCTCCGGCTGCTAAGGCTTGCGAGCCACATGCCGCCATTGCAAATTTCACTAATTAAATAAATTATGAATCTTATGTAATTTTAAATCCAAAGGTGTTAGTATTTTTATTTTCATTTTAATATTTTGTACCTTTATAAGAGGATATCATTAAATTGTTATTTCTTATTATTTTCGTGGATATTTCTGTTAGTGGTCCTCACTATTACCAACATGAATCACATCCATCCCTTTCCATCAATGAATAACTTCTCTAAAAAAATCATGGAGACTTGTCATAGAAAGAAGGGTGTCTAGTATAAATTATTATAAACGTGTTAAGCATTCTGTTTTTTTTGTGAGAACAAATAAAATTATTACAAAGCTCTATCAAGATCCTCGTTGATGTCCAAAGCCACTTTAGCAATATAATTAACTTTTGGATTCCTTTCACGGGAAGATATTCAAACTTTTTTTGACTAATGTCCAGAAAATCCTGTTGAATACGTTAGACAAGTGCTAAGGAAGATGCCTATAACCTGAATAGCTTCCTGACTATCTATTTTAATTCGATATAATTGAATTAATGTTGGATGAAATAATTTGATAATTGATAGATAATAAATGATATAATTCTAATATAAAACTAAGAAAATAAATTATTCAAATCTTATTGATAATAAATATATTTTAGAAAAAATTATATATATTAGAATATTTTGCTCAACACTATTATGATGTTGTAGGTTTTTCATTTATGGCCAAACACGCAGCGCTAGATATCATATTGAAAAATATTGTTGTGGTGGGAACAATAAAGTTGAAGTGAGTGGCACCACTTCAATATGAGTTGTCAAATTTTAATAATTAAAGGTTTTTACATTTTACATGTAAAAAATATGGAAGGAGGAATTTGAATTCATTACAAATGAAGAGACTCCTAGGTTTTCACATACAAATAGCAAAGCACATAGAAAAGACAAATTAATAAAGTGATATGACTGCTTGGTGGAGAGTCAAGTCATATTGAAAAAGAGTAAACTATACCTGAATTAGGCTTCCATTATCGAAAGAAAGATGGATAGATTTATAACGTCAAAACATAGAGAGACAACCATCAAAGTGAACAAGTCACCCCTCGATGATGATGGAAACATCATTGTTGACCTGAAACTATAAATGTTAAGAACAAATAAATTGTTGAGAGTTAGTTTGTGTAATCTTATTGATTCAATGAAAAAAAAACATACATTCTCTCTCTTTTTTGTTCTTTCACCACCAGCGATTGGTCTCCTATCAGTTAATCCAACATAATAATTGAGCCAAGAAAAATTTTGGATCTCTTCTTCTGATAAGTTTTCTCTAGTTCTGTTTTCTTTAGTTTTTGTGATTCTTATGAATTATTGGTTAGAGTTTTCTTGTTTCTTTGTTATTTCTTGAAATGGTCAATGATCAAGATTCTGTACTTCCATTGATTTCAATCATCCATTTGATACACCGAGTTCTCTTTTAGTATCCCATTAGCTTTTGGGATTTGAGAAATATAGCATTTGGAGTCGTTCCATACGCATAACATTGTTAGCAAAGAACAATTTGGGGTTTGTAGATGGTTTTTGCAAGAAAGGTTATTTCCCTTCTAGGTTACAATATCAATATGAAAGATGCAAAGCTATAGTATTATCTTGGATTCTTAACACTATTTGTAAGGAACTTTCTACTGGTATAGTATTTGTTTCTAGTATAGCACTGGTTTGACCAGATCTTAAAAAGAGGTATGACAAATTTGATGGTTCTTGGGGGGTTTTTTTTCTTCATGGAGAGATTGATATCATGTTAAAGGTGTTTCTTCTATTTCCACTTATTTTACAGAGTTGTGACTTCTTTAGGGTGAGTACAATGCCTTAGTCTCATTTTCTACTTGTAATTGTGACTTATCTCGTAAAAATGCCCAACACTTGCTACAACAATGATTGTTTCAATTTTTGACAGGATTAAATAAAACATATTCAACTGTTAGGAGTCAAATATTGTTAATGCAGACCCTGTCATCGATCATTCAATCATACTTGATGATTGTTCAGGACAAAGCTCAACAACATGTGTTAGAGTCAGTTATGATTAATAAACATATTGATCTTTCGTAATTTAATACATTAAATTGGGCTATCCATTACACTAGTCTTTTCTTTACTTTTGCCGATTTTTAGCTTTTGTTATTAATAAATAGTTTTATTAGTTTTATTCCCTTTTGAGACCCACATTGGCCAAATGGTGCTATGGGGACCTAACAATATGATTGAGTTGATATGGGAAATTGATAATGGCCCGAGCTTGAGGAAATCGTCATTTAGAGTGGGTATCGTGACACTGAGATCATGGAAGCCATAATACCCCTAAAAGTGCTGAAGTGAAGAAAATTGAGGTCAACTCCAATGATGTCGTGACACAAATGAGTGGGTGTCGCGACACCGAGACCCCCAAGATACACAAGTTCTCCATGGTTTTAGGTGTCGCGACACTGCTGCCTGACTGGTGAAAAACTGTCGAGGCAATTTTATGCCAAAACAAGCTTAAGTTTTTTTTTCCATTTAAGGGCAAAATGGTCAATCTTAGGTTAAATGTTAGTAGATTATAAATAATACCTTATAAGCTTTTCAAGATATATATTTTTTGTAGCTGAACATATTTCTTTAGTTTCATAGTTTTATGTTAGGTTTCTTTTTCTTTTCTTTTCTTTTCATTTTTAGATTAGGTTTTATCTTTTCTTTTAGAATAGATTTTATATTTATTGTTTTATTTCTTCCTTCTTGTTGAAGATTATGCAAAGGGAGATTATCAAACTCTTTGGCTTTATTGGATTTCCATTAATTGAAAGATCATTTTCTTAAACTCTTTACTTTTATTATATATATATATCACGTGCTTAATAAAATACTTGTTTAAAATTTAAGTTTGATTATGTGTTACATTGGTTGATGGTTGGTTGCTTGGTTATTTATTAGTTTAAGTTAATATTTATTCTTGTCTTGATTAATTGATTGTTCGATTATATCGAAATGCTTATTACACTAGAATTGACACCTCTAGTGGAAAATCTAGATAAACGAGATCGAAAGGAGAGTTTATCATTTGATAGTTCAATATAATTGTGCTAAATAGTGAGACTGAGAGGAGATCTGGATGTCTAAGTGAGATCAAAAGGAAAACCTATGTGGTATCTTTTAGTCTAGGATGAGACCGATAGGAGATTCTTAGCTAAGAGTGACAAACAATATAACAACTTAGGTTTATTAGCTTAGTTAGTGATTAACGAACCAATTGACCATCGTTTTATCATTTAAGTTGTTCAAAATAATAGGGAAGAAAATTAGATTAGCTAGTTTAATTGATAATTTAAATTTAGTTTATAAACAATTTTATATTTGAATTTGCACTAATAAATTTCGATTTGATTAGATTAGTAATTGATTAACTTATAGTTAGCTTGATAAACACATTTACCAATTTGGCAATTCCTTGGGTTCAATCCTTGAAATACTCTATGTGTGCCATTGTAACACATATAAATATTACAACTAATTTGTCACACTTGCAGTAAAGTCGCTTTTAAATTCTAAAGTTGTGTGTTGATTTATAGTGCACCAGGGCGCGGCCACTTACTGCCTTATATTCCTCTAATGTGCAACATATGGGTCCTAAGAAGAAATTTACTGGTGTTTATGATCACTACAAGATTAAGGGGCATAAATGGGAATTTTGTTACAAGTTGATTTGGTATCCACATAATTCAAGTTTACAAAACGAAAAAAATAAAACAATGTCTCAACAAATAATGTTTCAGCTTCTAAACCTTCCTCTAGTTCTATAGTTCAGCCACACTGTCAGGCTCTAGTCTTTACTCCGAAGTAGTACTAGCAGATTTTGGGGTTGTTAAGCAAGGAACCTCTTGTTGAAGTAGTTGCACATATGGCAAGCACAACTTCTGACTTTGCACCCTTTTCACTTGAGTGGATCCTAGATACAATAGCCACTAACCACGTGATTTTTAATCTTCATTGCTTGAAATCTCCTGTTACTTGTGCTTTTAACTCCTTATTTGTTCAATTGCCAAATGTAAAATCTACCTTTATAACACATATTGGTAACTTTACTTTTGCTCCTCATAATACTTTTACCAACATTCTTTATGTCCTAGACTTCGATTACAATTTGCTATCCATTTCACAGTTAACCCATGATCTCCATTGTTTTGTTTCTTTTTACACATGACTTTTGTTTATTACAAGACCTTTACAGTGGCAAGATGAAGAGGATTGGTAGGGAACGAGGAGGTCTCTATATTCTGTCACCATAATAAGATTGTTTTACCTCACCACAACCTTCTACTTCATCTTTTTTTTTCTTTTTTAAGTGTTCATGATACTTCATCTCTTTGGCTTGCACGGATGGGTCAAGCTCCATTGCCCAAATTGAATAAAATGTCCCAATTACGTTGTAAGTTGGTGGAAAACAACCATGTTACTCAGTTTCTAATATGTCCTTTAGCAAAACAGTCACGTTTACATTTTCCTATTAGTTTGCCTCGTGCTGAATCACATTTTACCCTTGTTCACATTGACCTATGGGGACTGTATAGAGTGTCTACACATAATGATTGTAATGGCCCAAATTTAAGGTTATCGGAATAGTGGTTTCAAGACCACAAATTCGATGAGAAAAAATTTGTTTTTATTATATTTCTATCACCTACAATTTCACGGAAAAATTTCGTGAAAATTTCGTTCAAAAATTTTGACGTTTGGGCACTCAATTTAGTCAAAAGGACTAAATTGTAAAAAGTGAAAAAGTTGAGTTCTATATGTTAGAGGTGTCCAATTGATATGAAATTTTAAATTGGAGGTATTTCTATGGTAATTAGACCATTGGTTAAGTTGGTGGACAAAAATGGACATGGTTAGGCATGTTTCCAAAGTTTTTCATTAAGGGTATTTTTGTCATTTAGTTATTAAAATAAATTAAAAACAAAATTAAAAGCTAATTTTTGATCATCTTCTTCATTAGGCCGAATTTAGCAAAAGGGTGAAGCCATAGTTAGGGTTTTCAAGCTTCCAAGCTCCATAATCAAGAAGAACGAAACTCGAGGTTAGACAAAGGAAAGAATAAAGTTGAAAGCTAAGTTGGTGAATTTGGCTATATTTCGTACCGAGGTAAGTTTACGGTAAATAAATGCAATATTTTGATAATTATTATTAATGCTGTTATTTTTCAGCAATTATGTATTTATTTCATGAAAATATCTAATGTTAACTCAAGTATGAGATGATAGAGAATCAGTGTTAAAAAGCACCGTTGAAACATGAGGAATGTATTGGATACAAATGTCATGACATTTGGGTAAAGAGATTCCATGTAAGACCATGTCTGGGACATGGCATTGGCATCATTGAGATTATGAGAGGTCCCATGTAAGACCATGTCTGGGACATGGCGTTGGCATCGAGATGAGAGGTCTCATATAAGACCATGTCTGGGACATGGCATTGGCATCGAGATGAGAGGTCCCCCGTAAGACCATGTCTGGGACATGGCATGGGCACCGATATGCGAACATCCCATGTAAGACCATGTCTGGGACATGGCATGGGCACCGATATGAGAACATCCCATGTAAGACGATGTCTAGGACATGGCTTTGGCATGTTATTATCAGAAAAGACCCAAGTATCCTTATTATTCCAACGTGGCTCAACGGGCTAGTAAACGAATCATGTTAATGAAAGTTCATTTAAAAGCATAAATGGCAAGCTCAGATGAGTTATAAGAGTTAAGAACTTACTTTATTATCAATTGATACTCAATGTTTCAGCAAGAGAAGAATAAGTTACGATCATGAATTAACTAAGTAAACCAGCAAGAGAACGAGAATGAGATTAAATAAAGAGTAAACTAGAGATCTTGACATTTGAGTTTAATTATTTGTGTTAAATGTTGTTATTTATTTGCTAGTAAACTTACTAAGCTTTATGCTTACTTCTTTTATTTTTCTTTCTCTTATAGTATTGTAAAGCTACTTTCGAGAACTTAAAGACGTCGGAGATCGTCCACACTATCAACGACAACAACTCGGTATTTTATGATGAACCATGTTTGGGTTATGGCATGTATAGGGACTTAGTTATTTTGAATGTTTGTATTTATGATTTTGATAAAGAATGATATGTAAGTATTTGATGATGAATGGTTGTTAAAATGGCTAAGTATGAAGGTGTTTGTTGTTACAAATGTTTAGGTGATAAATCATGCATAGAAATCATGAAAGAGTAAAATTTGCAAAGAAACATATTTCAAGCAGCAACAGTGACGTGACTTTGAAAAATCACCTAGGATAGTATAAAATGAATTGGAAGGTGAATGATATATAGAATTAAAGATTATTTAGTCTACTTTCATAGAAAAATAATGGTGTAGTAAAATGAATTTTATATTTTAAGATATGTGAATTTTAGTGATACAGGGTCAGAACTATTTTTGGAGTCCTCTTTTCGAGTTTAGAAAATCATTAAAAATCATAAAAAATGTTTATGAGTTGTAGTTTATATGTCTAGATTCCTTATTGAGTATATTTTCTGTAGAAAGAAGTGAGAATGAAAATCCTACAATGAGAAAGCTTATTTTTAATGACAAGAGGTCAGGATAGTCGAGTGGTGAAATAAGGGAGACTTTAACTAATAAACTGTACTAATTGGCTGAACCAAAAATTCTGAAAAATTTATGGTAAGAAGACATATGAGTCTAGTTTTAGGGAAAATTTATGGATTTAAATTTAGAATTTCGTAGCTCGAGTTATAACTAAATTAGTAACTGCTGCGCAAGTGGACAGCTTTGTTGTGAATAGTGAAATTAATTTCAAAGGTAAAATTTTATGCCCCAAATTTTTAAGTTAAGTAAAGTAATGCCTCGAGCTCGACTCCGGAAACGGTCTCGGGTAAGGGGTGTTACAATGATCATCGATATTTTTTTAGCCATAATTGATTATCATACCAGAATGACTTGGGTGTATCTTTCAAGGCTCAAGAGTGATGTTATTCTTCACTTGAAACAATTTCTTACCTTGGTCAAACTCAATTCTCAACTTGTATCAATGATAATGGATATGAATTTTTCAACTCTAAATGTAACTCTTCATTTTCTTCTTTCGAAATGGTTCATCAAAGTTCTTGTGTACACATTCCTCAACAAAAAGGCATTGTTGAACGCAAATATAAACATTTGTTAGAAATTTCCCGAGCCCTTAAATTTCAATTTGGTGTACTTACTAAATTTTGGGGTAAATGTGTGTTTGTAGCTTGTTCCATTATTAATCGACTCCCCATATTAGTTTTGTGTTGGAAATCTTCGTTCAAAATGTTACACCATCGTTCTCCTAATTTGTCCCATTTGAGAAGACATAGGCATCCGTTGTGAACTTGTTAGCAAGATTTAGTTCTTCTTTAACACATAGGCATTGAAACAAAATTAAATGTGTATTTAGATATTTCAGAGAAACCGTTGGAATGAGGTTATTTTATTCAAGTGATTCAAGATCTCTAATAGTTGGTATTAGTTGTTGCCTATTCAAATCATGCAAAAATAATTACAATGCATGAGGCTAGTCAAGAGTATTTTTGGCTAAGTTATTGACCTAACATATCCAAAAGATATATGATTTGCCTCTGCAAGAAAAGATATCAACTATCTTATACGAACAAAATGCAACATGTATAGTTCAATTAAAGAGTGATTACATCAAAGGTGACATAGAAGTTCAACAAATTCGTTCTAGTGATAATTTGACTAATTATCTTAACAAGACATTGCCAACCACAACATTTGAAAGTACAGTATACAAGATTAGAATGCTTGGACTTAAAGATGCAATATGACATTGGAATTTGGGGGAGTCTAAAACACATTGTACTCTTTTCCTTTAATTAAAATTTTATCCTACTAGGTTTTCTTGGTAAAGATTTTCAATGAGATAGCTTGTAATAGGAGATTGTATACTCTTTTTCCTTTATTAGTTTTTCATCCCATAGGGTTTTTCCTAATAAAGTTTTAACGAGACACATTTTCATTAATGGACATCTAAAGGGGAATGTTGTAAATCCATTGATAAATGGATGCCCATATAACTCCTAAAACCTCCACATTCATTCTCTTGTAACTCTTGTAATCCCTAAAAAACTTATAAGGTGCATTAATTCTCTTTTGTAACCTATGGTGATTGAGACCCTATAAATAAAGGGCATGTATAAGATTTTGGTATTACAAGTGAAAGTTGAATTATCCTTCCATTTTCTACTTTTCTCTATTATTCTTACTATAATTCTCTTAGTTTTGTAAGATTTAGAATATTTTTGGTTATTGTTGATGAATAATTTTTTAATATATTGTCAACATGTTTGATATATATATATTTTTAAAATAATTTAAAAATAATCTTATTACACAAAAACTTTGAATAAGACAACATTTTTTTATTTATTCACTTTTAATCTTATTCTATCTTCCACAATAGAAGATTAAAAAGAACAAAAAACAATACTAAGGCCTCCTTTGGATGAGCGATTGTCGTGATACGGTGGAATCTTTTACTTCACGGCCACAATAATTAATCACATCATCATCGTTATTTTTAACCTTACCGAAAATAAACACACTGTCCACCCAAACTAAACCTAAGAGTCCATAGACATCTCAATTTATTAAAATTATATAACATTAATAAATGATTTAATTAGTGAAATTTGCAATAGCAGCATGTGGCTCACAAGCCTTAGCAGCCGGAAAGGCTTCAACAGCTGGGTGAGGCTCAACCGGCTTGCAAAGCAGCTCTTCTGGGAGCTCACCAATCCCCTTCAAGTAAAACGTGTAGAAAATCTTGAAGGGGAAGACAATTTGGCGGAGCTTCACCTGACCAGTGACACCTTCAAAAATTCCTGACCCACCTTTAATAGCGAGAAACGTGTCCTGGTAAGTCAAGTAAGGTCCCTGCACTGCTATGTGACCGTAGTCCCCGAAGTAAAAGCTGAAGATGGCCTCGTAGCGATCACCTTTCATTTCGGGTTTGTGCTCTATTAATATGCATATCCCTGCTGTTATTCCTATTCGTTTCTCCAAATCTCCCCTATATATCTGTATATATACATTTTCAAGATTAATTTCACAAATTAATGCAGTGAGATTAATAAAAAGGAAAGCTTACTTTGTTGCTAAAAGGGACAAGATCACCAAGTGAGTTCACAGATTTTTGACTTAAACGAAGATAAGCAGGACTACCACGATCTCTCTCATTCATCTCATATATATGCAGTTCTTGAACTTTATCTGAAACAAGCACAAAATCCCAGAAATATTAAACAAGATCAACCCAAAGAGACAAATCAAATGATGGGTACGAATCAAAATTTACCAGGAGCTGAGTTATCAGATGGAATAGCCTGGCTTTTGCAAGTGAAAGCTCGTTTGGGAGCCGAGAAAGTGAAAAGCTTGTGAGTTTGAGTTAAAGAAGGGCTTTTGATGGGCTTGAAAGATGAATTAGCTGCAGGCAACAAGGTTTTTGATCTGGGGTTACTTATTATCCCAGAAGAAATGGTGGACCTTAAAGCAAAGCTTGAAGCGGCCATCGGGTTGTAAGTGTGTTTGGTTGAAAAGAAAGTAGAGGAATTGATGAGAAAGTGAGGGAATGTGGGAGTGGATTTATATAGATGGGGAAAAGAAAGGCAAGTGGACGGTGAATTTTGTTGGTGCTGTGTTTCAGGTGGACGGAATGACGGTGCAACTATGGTAATGAAAAGATTTTTGTAGATTGCATGATACACGCGGTTTTTCATAGAACCGGAAAATATTTGGACGGAAACATGTGTGTCATTCTTATTATTGAAAAACTGTCCAAATATTTTGGATTTCATTAGTTTTCAAAAATAGAATTGTTTTTATTTGAGATTACTTACTATAATGTTGAATTTTTACTTTTAGTAGAAGTGAAGTTGATAAAATTTTTTAGGGGTTTAAATTAAATTTTAATTTTTAATAGTCTATATTTTTATCATTTTTAAATGATTAAATTAAATTATTATAATTTTAGAAGGTCAATGTGTAATTTTACCTTTACTAATTTAAAATTTTAAAATTTTCTAAATGGTCAAAACAATAATTTTCCATTCTAGGAGAGGCGGGGCCTTGTTAGCCCTTTGGATTCGCCTTTAGTTATTAGGAAAAATAGTTAAATGGGTATGGAAAATATTTTAATTATAAAAAAATTATGATGGATTTAATCATTTTTTATTAATTTTTTTAGTTATAGTCGATTGAGTTTTAGCTCAATTAGCATGAACATTGTTGTCAATATAAGAGGATGTGGGTTCAAGTGCGCTAAAATATCTTATTCTCTTATTTATGGGTTAGGGAGAGACTATGGGTAGTTTTAGTTATTATGTCACAAAGAGTAAATATAATCAGAATCCATAATAAGATTGTTTAAAAAAAAATTCTTAATCACAATTTGTAATTAAGGAGGAATAAGTTTTTTTTTTTCGAAAAGCCACCTAGTAATTGTAATTGGGCAACGGTGAAGCCAGAGGGTTAGTAGGGGCCCCGGTCCCCCCTAAAATAAAATTTTTTTCATTTAGACTCCTTTATAATTTATGAAATTTTAAATTACTACTGATAAAGTTACACTTTGACCCATCAAAAAGGATAAAAATTATAAAGATATAAGCTATTAAAATTGTGAAATTACATTTTTACTATCGTACAAATATAAAATATAATTCCGGCCCCAAAAATTTTTTTAACTTTTCCCCCGGATTTGGGTGTGCACAAAAATGATATGTTTGGGTAAATACTGTCATTGGTGACACTCATCAATTAGGTGTAATTGGAGCACCCTCAATTACACTTTCAATTTCTTGAGGGGGAAGGTGCGAATTGGAGTAATTACACCTAAAACCAATTTTAAAAACTGTTTTTATAAAAATTATAAAAATTATATTATAATCATAAACATGTACGAGTGTTTCTAAAGAAATATAGTATAAAAATAATATGTATTTTATAAAGTTATAAGAATATATATTATTTAAATCCTAAAATAATTCTAAAATTATGGAAAAAAAATTACGTACATGTTATAAAAGTGTAATAATATATTTATTTATAAAAAGTTATGGCCAATAAGTATGGACATAACTTATTTGCGTGTCCATACTATATATTATAAAGATATATACTTATTCATAAAAATTGTTATGGTTTTTTTTTTATCATAACTTATTTATAAAATAGTTTTCGAAAGTTATGGCAAAAAATTGCATTAGTTATAAGAAATGTTCGACATATTCCTAGGACTCAGAACCTGGCTGCTGATCAAATGGTGAAATGTGGTCTTGACAATTCTTTAGGACTGACGATTTTTGACGATCCCCAAATTCGGTTAGGGAGACTTTACAGTCGGATAGATATATTTTCAACAATGCTGTCTAATTTTACTGTTTTCGCTTAAGGCTGTTATATTTTCTACTGAAAAAAAAATTTCGACAATTTATGAAACATTTTTTATAAAAGTGATATAACGTATCATAAATATTTCTCCAAAATAAGTTTATATGAGTTTTTATAATTAAAGCTACAGAGTATTTAGATTGTGAACCCAAATACTATAAGGTCGATGTTAATTAAGCAAATATACGATTTGAGATAATAATGCTAGACAAGCACAATAGATAACTTACAAACTCTTTATTTATTTATTTATTAATTTTGAATAATTCCTCAATTAAATTTATTGAAAAAATAAAGGGTTTACAAAACCAAACCATGTAAAACGAAAACACAGTAACCAAATCTAAAACAACTAAAAAAACAAACCCTTTGACTATTTCCTGTAATAACCCAGTCAGTAATAAAGGAGTTGTCTCATCCCTCTGCATTTGAAACAACAAAATTAGGGGCTCCTGCAGAAATCAAACGTCTCCTTCTAGATAAAAATCGAGACTTTCTCTATCTCTTCATCACTCCCAAGCCTCAGACACTAAGAGAAGGTCTGATCTATCTGCCGATTGTCCATCTCTGCCGCTGTTATCGCATATGAAAGCACCCTTTCCAACAGATAAGTAATTTCCTCCCTTAGTGTAACAATCTCTTTAATTTAAAACATTCAAATATTTGAAATGTAGTTGAGAACACATTTGTTGTTCTAAAAATATATTTCTCCTATTAACAACACCATATTAGTATAATATAAAAAAATAAGGTTAGATTATACTAGCATGTTGCATATATCATAACTTCAATCTTAGGTGGAATTGAGATGATCCATACTTAGAAAAGTATATGGAAGAAGGAGAGCTTGAAATTTTAATGATGGATATTCCAATTCAGATGATAATGAACTCAGTCAAAGACCAACAGATGATGATAAGGAGCATATACTAAATATTAAAATGGGAATAACCCAACAAATATGAATTAGAACAATTAGATAAAATTGCATATGGTGTTTATTTTTCTTGTTATTTTTTTAGTAATTGTATTATCAACTACTTTTTTAGACTAACATTATACATATGATTTGTAACACCCTTAACCTACATCCGTTGCCGGAATAGAGTTCCGAAGCATTACCGAAGCTTATCGATCAAACAGACATAAATTACAAACATTTCTTATCATATCATATTCAGGTCAAAAACCAATTAAACTCATACATATTGTCCCTTAATTGAGCCCTCGAGGCCCAAAATAGGCATTAAAAACAAATCGGGACTAATTCGGAAACTCAGAATTTTTTTTGAAAAATATTAAAAATTTTCAAAGCTGCAGGGTTCACACGGCCAAGAGACACGCCCGTGTCTTAGACCGTGTAGGCATTTGAAGTAGGGAAACACGCTCGTGTCCCAGCCCGTGTCTGTACCTGTGTAACTCTTTGACTTAGGTCACACAGCCGAGCCACACGCCCGTGTGCCAAACCGTGTGCCCTTTCGAAATGGCATCGCACGCCCGTGTGCTAGTTGTGTGTCTGGCCGTGTGGACTGAAAATGTACCTTAAACAACAAGTTTACCATTCCCTGCAAGTTTGGACATTAAGCAACTCAAAAATCATTTGTTTAACCAATTCAAAACACAATCAAACACATCCAAAACATGTCAAAACTACCATCATTGGTACCACAATTATATCATCAAAACATATCGTCAAAGTATCATTCAAATCCAATTTATAAACATACCTAATTCCATCTATTTTGCACATCAATTTACCATACCATAATATAGTTTCAACACAAACACCTATTTATATGCATATAACTAACTAATATTAAACTTATAACCTCATTACAATTAATTCACAAAATATTTAATAGTTAGACACCCTAGGTACATGTCAACACAAAAGGATAAACATCACCATGTTTGAGTTCGAGACCGTTGTTGGATGCTGAATCGGTGATCAAAATTAAGTACCTAACCTGCGCACAGAAAACAAAACCGTACGCTGAGTAAAACTCAGTGGTATTTCTATAATCCTATTATTTAAAAACAAAACAATATAACATACACAATTAAATGTTAAGCACAATTACATATTTAAAACCACATTTATTTATACAATAGCATTAACCATTCAATACTCAAAGCATGAATACATCACTTTATACTCTACTCAATTTCCATCGGTTGCTATCTAATAGCTTTTCACAATTTGATCCATATATCATTTAACAATAACATTACCCATTTCATATCCAATTCATGAATACATAATTCATGTATTTCATTTGCATATTTCAATTCACTATTTCATTTTCAATTCACATACCATATCAATCATAATACTGTTTTATTTAATTACCCCTATTAACACGACTCGGACACGGACGGATACACGGATCTAACCAAACACACCAGTTTGGCACCCAGTGCCTCATCGAATAAATCCGAAGTAATAAATTGACACCCAGTGTCTCATTGACTCGAAGTCGAAGAAATCCCTGAACTCTTCCAATCCTATAGCATGTCATCTATATCCGATTCTCCCCGATACAGTTAATAGGGTTTAATTTCACTTTCCAAATACAACCAATATTCAATTATTATATTTGCACACATATATATTCATTTCAATTCAATAATCAATACATTCATAATATATATATCAATTCAATCCATTCAATCACTTTAATTCAATTCAATGTCAAAGTGCCAAATATTCACCTCAACACTTACCATATGTATTAAATAAAAAATACAACAATTAATAACTAAGTTTGGATTATAGAAATACAAACTAGAAATTCCGAGCTATTCCTCGTTGACTTTATCTTTCCCCTTTTTAGTCGAGGATTTCGGTACGACGTTAGCTACGGAATTAAAACAATTAAAATTTATCAATACAACACAATTAAATTTTATATTGAATATTTCAATTTTCACTCAATGTTTGCCTAAATTCCAATTTAGTCCCTAAACCGAGACTACCTTTTATTCTTACATTTAATTCTTTATTTTCATGCAAATTCCACTTTAGACTAAATTTAACTCCCTATTTTCACTTAAATCCCTAAATTTTAAAATCTTCACAATTTAGTTCCTATTACTTACATTTTACAATTTATTCTACAATTCAATCCTTTTCATTTCTAACTTAAAATCTATCAATTTAGTCCCTAATACTAAAATTATTCAACTTAGACAACACTTAAAAACTCAATAATTTCTAAAATTTTGACATGAGTCGGGTAGTGCTTAACACCGGGATTCCAAAAACATAAAAATTACAAAAAAGGGACTAAATTAACTAACCAATTGAACTTGGAAACTTTGAAACCCTAACCTTGTCTTTCTCCTTTCTTTCTTTCTTTCTTTTTTTTTCTTTCTTTCTTCTTTCTGTTTCGTTTCTTTCTTTCTTTCTTTCTTTTTATTACTTATTTTATTCATTTACTTATTATAATATACAATATATATATACTTAATAATTAAGATTTAAGATTATAATATTATATAATATATATTTTAACTTTAAATTTTATAATAATATACACCTTATGAGTTATGACGCCTCATTTTAAGACAATGGCATAATTGCTTCTTTAATCCCTTTAATTTTTAATCTATAATTCAACTTTCACCCTTTATGCAATTTAGTCCTTTTACCTAATTACTCTCAATTCATGAAAATTCACTTAATCAAAACCTAATTAACTACACAACTAACTAGTAAATATTTCTAAGTCTAATATACGAAAACGAAGTCTCAGAAATGCACTTTCTGACACCCATGACTATCGGGTCGTTACATAATTATTTAATTTTTATTTTTATTTTTTTAGAAATTATTTTTATCATACTAATAATTTTTTATTGTTTTATTCAAAAAAATATTTTTTTATAGTAATTAGTTTTTTTAAATCAAAATTGTGTAATTGTGTAATTACAATTTGTATTACCAAACATAATATAGGGAATTACGATGTAATTACACTCTGTCAGTCAAACACGTCTACAAAGTTACAATTCCTTATGTTAGAGTTTATGTGACCCAAATCCTGTCACTTGTTGAAAAATAAATACAGTGGTAGATTTTTTTTTTGAGAAAATAATTTTAATTTTGTTTAAATAAGCATATTGCCACGTGGTAGCTTCTAGTGGCCTCCATTAGCCATGTCAGAGAAGTTAACGGTCAAATCAGTCAACTGACGATTTTCGTTAACGGAATGGGTCAATTTATTTTTTTTGTCACCGATGGCTTAATTGGGTACACTTTTTTTTTATAATGACTCAATTGATTTTTGAATTTTTTATTGAGGGCTTTTTTAACAGTTAATTCTATATGATATTATGTGATATTGATTGGATTTATTCAATTTCCACTCTTCATTATTATTTTTGGCTTAATTTATAAATTGATACTTAAACTATGTCATTCTTCTCATCTTGGTACCTAAACTTTTTTTTATCACAAGTGGTACTTAAACTACTTTATTTTCTCAAGTTGGTACTTTCATTAGTTAAATCATTACTCAAACATTAAGTCTATTTAAAAAGAAAACCTTAACCCATAAATTGATACCTAAACTATGTACTTTTTATTTATTTATTTTGGTACATGAACATTTTTTTTATTACAAGTGGTACTTAAGGGTCTATTTGATTCGTTAATGTTATTTTCTAGAAAACATTTTTGTAGTCTTCCATCATCTAGTTGAGAAAAATAGGATGGGTCAACGACAAAAGCTATGTTAGTCAAAGGAAAAACAAGCTTTCTTTCCGCAAAATGACTTACCCTTTTTATTTTCAACTTATATGTCAAAAAAGCCCCTAAGAAAATACAAAAATAATAATTAAGCTCATGTATTAAATTCACACCCAATTAAGCCCTTACCATTAACTAAAATAATCAATTAAGCCTCTACATAAATGGATTCCGTCATTGACCACGTTGATCGTTAAAATAAATTAACAGACCAATCAAATGGTGACACATGTCAACTTATGGTTTAATCTAATATTTTTCCCATAAAAATATTAAAAAACAGAAAAAGTTATCAAAAATATAAAAATTATTAAATATAAAAAGTATAAAATTATGAAAATTGATATAAACTTATAAATATTATAAAAATTGTAAATATTATAAATATATAAAAATCTAATAAATTATAAAAAAAATATAAAATTAATAAAACATATTTAAAATTTTATAAAAAAGTATTAAAATTCTATTAAAACAATAAAAACCATAAAAAGTATTAAAATATTAAAAATGATATGAAGTTATAAAAATTATAAAAAAGATTCATAATTAACTAGGTTGGTTCAGTTGGTTGGATCGATTAAACATAAATCAGTAAGGGTATCAATTCGAAGAAAGCCATTAGACCGGTTGACCTAGGAACCTATGTAACACCCTTCACCTGGTCCTATTGCCAGACTCGAGCAATAGGATGCTACTAACAAATACCACTCAATTACAAACAATTTACAATTCAAAAATTATAAATAAATATTAAATAATCACATAAGAACACATATAATACATTATTCAATCTATTTCGGGTAAATATTGAGTGTACAAAAAGTTTAAAAAATAGTTCAGGAATGAACAAGGATCAATTTGAATTGGGACACACGACTGTGTCCTATGGCCATGTGGATGAGTCACATGGACGTGTGAGCAAACTGTATAACAACCTAATGCCAAGTGAAATTGGGGTCACACAGCCCTGTGACAAAGCTCAACCCGTGTGACTCAGGAATATGGTTGTCTGGCCAGACCATGTACAATTCAAATATTGGGTCATACAGCCAAGTCGTAAGGCTGTGTAACTCCTTATGACCATGTGGACAAACCTGCACCACAATTAAATAGGACACATGGTGGGGTGATCATGTCCTAAGTTGTGTGCACATAAAAATTGTCTTTTCAACCATGAAATATTTATGCCACAAGCTATCACTTAAGTCATATTTCAACCTATTTAAAAGCATTCAATTCAAGTTAAAAACATCATTTATAACAATCATCCTAGGTGCCTAACCAATATGCCATAATTGGCACCTCAATCAACAATTCAAACTTAATTAAATGATCCTACTCAATCATACTATTATGCCTTCAATGGCACTTCAAATAAATCGAGCCAAACATGCATAAGAACTACCATTCAATCATTTCACAATTGATTTTCATATGAGCTTGATGACCTAAATACAAAGACAACCAAAACATTCACGTAAAACATAGGTATAAACATGACTTTTACCAATGTCATGCTACGACAAAATCTAAGCATATTATGCATCAAACCAATCCGAACATCCATCAAACATAATGCCTAACACATAATCATCTCATTTATGAAAACATTTAACAAATAATCTAAGCAACTATCAAGCTATCAACCAAATGACCATTGCTGTCATATTATACATATTTACATAACATATAAGGTCGACAAGATTCAAAATGTCATCAAACTACAAATTCAACATTCCAAACACAAGACTTCCTAGGTACATGTCAAAATCAAAATAAGAGCATCACCAACACTTGAGTTCGGGTCGCTGGATGCTAAATCTACGTATGAACCGAATAGTAACTAACTTGTGCACGAAAAAACAAAACCGTACACTTAGTATAGTTTAGTGGTATTTTTATAATCCGAACAATAAGTATAACATGAAAGGAGCATAAATTTAAAATGAAAAAAATGCAAATTATCAAATCAAATATACTATTTCACATAATCATGCATTCAAAACCATCTCATTTCTCTTATATCAACTAAAGTCTATCACATTTTGCAAGTTAATAATCATACATTTCATATAAGATACATTTCATCTCAAAATTCAATTTCATGTTTTCATGGAATATAGCATATTAGCGTTCCCAATTCAATCCACAATTCACAATTCACAATTCATTTTCCATATCAAATTCCAATTTCATTTATTATTCTTTTTGCCATATCAAAATCATATAATCCATTTCAACCTTTATATCCCTATTAACAAGACTCGAACTCAAACGGATACACGGATTCAACCAACACACCAACTTGACACTCAGTGCCTCATCGGATAAATTCGAAGCAAATAGTTGCGCGCAACGTTATAAATAAGTTGACACTTAGTGTCTCGTCGGTTAAACCAGGGCAAATTGACACCTAGTCCCTCATTGACTCATAGTCGAAGTGTCCATGAACTCTTTCTATCCTATGGCATACCAACTATATTCGACTCTAATCGAATAGTAATAGGGTGCTCGTTACTCAATTCGTTATCATTTAATATCTCAATTTACAATAATTTTTATCATGAATTCATTCATTCATTCAAACATATGAGAACATCAATCATCTCATTTTATTTTTAATTTCATATTTACATAAACATACACATTTTCACAAATATTCAGTTTAAACCTTAATAATCATTAATCAATCTAATTCATCCCATTTAAGCAAGGGATCTCACCTTTCATTTTTACCATGCACAAATAAGTCAGTATACAACAATTACAAAATAGTTCGGATTATAGAAATACAAACCGTAAACTTTGAACTATTCGTCGACGACTTTGTTTTTTCCCTTCTTTTTCAAGGAATTCAGGCTGACATTAGCTACGAAATAAAACAAACACCACATTTCATCAATATAGAAACAATTTCACATTCAATCGCTAATTTATACAATTTTTGCATTTTATTCAATTTAGTCCCTAAAACCGAGACTAAAATAATTCACATTTAACCCCGAATTTTTATATCAATTTTCAATCTAAGCCTAATTTAATTCTCTATTTCTTATTCCTACCCCAAAATTTTGAAATTTTCAAAATTTGATTTCTATTGCACAAAATCATCAATTGACTTCAAAATTTAATCATTTTATCAATTCTAAACTTAAAATCTATCAAATTAACACCTCAAAATTTAAATATTCAACAATGGCAACATCCTAAATCTTTAATTATACCAAAACTTATAACATGAGTCAACTAGACTGAACTACGGCGACTCCAAAAAGATAAAAATTACAAGAAACGGATAAAATTACACTAACCAAATTAAACTTCTTAGAAAACTCTTGCCGTTGGTGATTTCTCCTCCTCCTCTAATGGTTCGGCTAAATGAAAGAAATGAGAGATTTTTATTTCTCTTTCTTTCCACTTCACATTTTATTATACGTTTAATTTTTATTTTATAACTTATGTTTTGTTTTATTTTTCCTTTATAAATTCATCTTTTACAGTCAACTTCCATTAAACTAATGGTTTAATTGTCTAATGAGTCCCTTAATTATATTTTACTTATGATTTAATTACAATTCAACTTTTGACTCTAATGCGATTTAATCCTTGCACTTAAATTAAGTACCAATTCAACAAACTTACCCGACAGAAATTCAATTCGCTTCTACTATAACTCCATAAATATTTAATTTACGAGTTTGGTTTAAGGAATCAATATGTTGAAACACACTTTTTGACACCACTAACTTTCGAGTCATTATAACCTAACGGTTGAATTGGTTTTTTTTAATGTTTTATTTAATTGAATTGGATGAATCGGTCGAATCAGAAAATCGGTGCCTGACCGGTTCGACCACTGGTCAAGTTTTAAAAATCTTGGTCAGAATATTTCATTCTAACATATGCTAATAGTTGGATGAATCGATTGAATTAACAAATTGGGGGCCTGATCGGTTTAACCACTAGTCGAGTTTTGAAAATCTAGGTTAGAATATTCTATTCAGACATATGCTAATAGTTGGATGATGAAATTTTGGTTTGATAAAAATATTAAAAAATAAAAAATTGATTCAACCACCTGATTCCAAGGTCAACCAATCTAACAACTTTTTCTAATCTGGTACCCTTATTGATTTCAGGCTAATCAGTCCAGTTCAAGTTTTATGATTTTTTAAAATGATTTTTATAAGTATATATCAATTTTAATATTTTAATATTTTTATAATATTTAATTTTAAGAATTTTAATATGTTTTATATTTTAAATATGTTTTATTAATTTCATAATTTTTTAATTTTAATATGTTTAGTATCAATTTTAATATTTTTATTTTTATAACATTTTATAATTTTAATCATTTTATAGAGAAAATATTATATTAAATCAGAAATTATCATGTTTCACCATCTAATTGGCCGTTAATTAATTTTAACAGTCAACGTGTTCAAAGACAAAAATTGTGACTTAATTAATTATTTTAATTAATTTCGGGCCGAATATGAATTTAATATTTTTTTGCATTTTGTTAAACGCTTTTTTCACATATAAGAAATTATTTCCGGTAAGCCATTTTACTCGTGATATGGGGAATGAAATCAAGCTGCAACATTTCCCAAATCGTCCCTTCATCTCCTCTCCTCTCCTCTCTCTTCGGCGTCACCTCTTCTCCTCTCTCTTCGGCGTCACCTCTTCTCCTCTCTCCGGCAGTTCAATACGCAGGTACAGGGATTTTGAAACCTTTGATTTTCTGTTTTCTTTTCTTTTGAAAAGTTATGGGTTTTCTCTTATGAGTTTATCTGTATCTTCTTCCCTAATAAGATTGAGAATTAATGGGTAATCTGTGTTATCTTAATTCATCTCTTTTAGAAGCCGGCAATCAAATTATTTATTCTGTAGTTCTGAAATTTTTTAGATTCTTAATTGTTTCATGAGTCCTTAACTTTTCATTTTCCTTCTCCTTTTGGTTGGTGCTGACTGTATCTCTTTTAAGCTTTTATCTTTCACAAAATAAATTAAAAAAAGAAAGGTTTTCATTTTCGAAATGGATGACTTAATATTATTTGATGGAATTAACAACGAAAGGATAAACTTTTTGTTGTTCTTTAGCAACTTGCTTTTTGCTTTTCATTTCTTTTGAAAGTTCAAAACATAAGATTTTTGTATAAAGATGATTTGAAGTACTCTACTCAGATTTTGTCAGAACTTCCAACCTCAATAGTTGATTCGGATCCAATTCGATACAGGTAACTGATTATGTTTTTCTTAGAGTTTCAAGGTGCGCGTGAGATTCTTTTTCTGGTTTGGGATGTGTTTTTTATTTGGTTTTCAAAGTGGGTAAAAAGTTTTCATCAATTTAGTTTGAAGGGTTTTTTGGAATAGGGGATTGGTCATTGGGAGCAATATCGGAAAATTAAGTATAGGAGCTGTCATTGGATTAGCTTGAGTGGCTTTGGTTTCTTATTTGGTTATAATGTTTTAGCATCATGTGCTTGTGACTTGAATTATAAGGAGCGGTGGATTGAGTAATTTTTATGACATTGTGCAACTTGAACCTGATAGGCTTATCTTCTTACAAGATTTGGTTGTTGCTTTTAATTTACCTTCTTACATTATTGTTTATAATGTTATGTTGTGGTACATTTGATCTTGATTTTGGTGCTTTATGTTGTGTAATTTTCTTTTAAGAATTCTATCTTTAATAGATACTCATTTTACTGAGAAAAAACAGTTGTTTAATAAATCCAAAAACTTCAAGAGTTCCAAACATGAGAGGAGCTTTAAGAAACCCAAAAATGGAGATAACCTTGAGAAACTCCAAAATGGAGAGACATAACATGGGAGAAAATCCCAGAAGTAATATGGAGAGAAACTCCAAAACAAAAATTGAGAGAGATGAAACGCAAAGAACAATATAAGAGAGCTTTGAGGGGATTTAGCTATGAATATTTGCTCGTTTTCCATAGATGATGTCAATTGTTTCATTCACTCTAAGACAAATCAAGTTTGGAGATGGACTTGTGTGTTCTCAGATTCTTGCAAGATGAAGGTAAATTATGGAGGTGTTGAAACTTGTGCTTTAGAATGTTCTTCGATGCTGAAGTCAGTGAGTGAGCTTAGTAATTGTGTAAGTGGGTGAAAATGAAGAAGAGAGATGGGAAGATAGAGATGAAAGAACTCTTATAAGGGATTAATACCTCTAATTTTATACTTGGTCCCTAAGGCTGCTTCTTACTGGTTTGTGGATGTAGAATGATCCCACATTATACCAAGTTGATGGAGGTAGAATAGTCTCACATTTTCCTTATTCACGTTATGGATTGAGCCATGGAGATGCGCTCAGCAATTTTCAGATTCTTGTAAGACGAAGGTAAACTATAGGGGAGCCAGAGCTTGTGCTCTGAAACACTCCCCGATGCTTATCAATGGGTGAGCTTGGTAATTGTGTAAGATAATGGGAGAGATGAAAATGAAGAAGAGATATGAGAAAATCAAGATGAAGATGAGAGAACTTTTGTAAGGGATTAATACCCCTAGTCTTATACTTGGTCCCCGAGGTTGCACCTTATTGATTGGTGGATGTAGAATGATCCCACATGGTATGAAGTTGGTGGATGTAGCATTATATATTCTTATGAATCTTGAGATACTAATTTATTTTTTTGTAGATTTTAATGCATTTTGTGCAATCATTCGCGATTTAATTATTTTGTTCTCATATTGTGTTGATGTGGTGTAATTATGTTAGAGTCGAAAAATGTTGAACTCTAACTGAAAATATTCAATGATCATCGAGTATGTGTTATTTTGTGTTATAATTGCTTTCAATGTAATATATATTTATATAATTTTTTAATGATTGGTTTTTTTTTCCTGAAAAGAAAATTAATTCATGCATTCCATGGACAAGGCCATATAATTCGGGGAGAAAGAAAGATACAACAAAACTTGCCGTTGGCGGTGAAAGACAAGTTTGGCCAATACAAACAAAGACTTCAGCCGTAGCACAACATATTGATAAATGGTTTTGTCACAACTCAAGCAATACATATTTAGGGTGGCTATAAGCACCTAACATGATAAGGGAACTAGCCTTGGAGGGTTCAAAGTGATAGATAAAATAATAAAAAAGAATTGAGCATTCACCAAGTTGAAGAAGATATGACAAGCCCATCCCTAAAAGCATTTGTAAAAACAAGTCTAATACTTGTACATTTATAAGAAAAAAGGAATACTTATTAAACAAAGAAAACAACATAGGTAAATATGAGGCTTAAAGCAAAATGGGTGCAAATTAACTCATGAAAATCGTCTCTCAAAACAACAATAAAATAAGGAGCTAATGAAGAGCCATCATTCAGATATCTACTAAGAGTTCAACGACGACCGAAACTATCTATGAAGTGAGAGGAAAAAGAGCATGGATCGGGTGAATGAATCTACCACTGGGCCTTTAATGATCAATTTCTATATAGTTTTCAACCCATTTACTATTCCCCAATAACCTAAATGACCAAATAATTAAGGTTTTATATCATTAGTTTAAAATTGTAATATACCAAAAGAGCACACGC
Source organism: Gossypium raimondii (assembly GCF_025698545.1). Taxonomy (NCBI): domain Eukaryota; kingdom Viridiplantae; phylum Streptophyta; class Magnoliopsida; order Malvales; family Malvaceae; genus Gossypium; species Gossypium raimondii. The sequence continues at coordinate 4,107,748 of NC_068572.1, forward strand.
CAATATTACCTTTTTATATCATGTGGATTACATGTTACATATTTATTCTGATTTAATTATTAAATATCGAGCTTATCATATTACAAATTAAATTAAAAAATCATTTTAAATCAAAATCAAATAATAATTTGAATTTGAATTATTTTAAAATTGAAATTAAAATCAAAATTTGACTACTCAAAGTAATAAAAATTAATGAAGTAAAAATTATATGTTAAAATATATAATTACTTTATAAATTAAAACGAGTAGTATTTCAGATAAAAAATTCTTAAAATATTAATTTAATTAATTTTCGACTAAAAAATTGAGAGCTTTGGAAATAAATAAGAAGAAAGTAAAGGTTTAGAGATAAGAACAAAGGAAATAGACAAAATAAGAGAAAAAAACAAATTTATCAAAGATAAATAAAACATCATTACTCTTTCATTAAAACCCTAAAATCTGAAAATTTTCCCGAGAAAATCTTCCTTCATGAACCCCCTTAAATAAAAAGGAAACCTACATTTCCTACGCCCCAAACCCCCCTCCCCCTTGCAATCTATGGACCCTCGCCGTACCGCTCGAACAGTCAGCGACCCGAAGGTCCGTCAAGTTGGGTTCTTTACACCGGCACCACCCGAACGTTCCGTTTCGGATCCTCCACGTTTCCAAGATCCGATTCAACCTCCCTCTCCGTCTCCCACTCAGGTTAACGATCATTCTCCCTCCGGCAACTCCCTCTCCCCCGTTATGATCCCTCCAGCACATCACCACTCCGACAATTTCCTTCGTACAGCTCTACAAGCTACATCTCCCACGAAGGCGTTCTCGTATTCCGCCAAAACGGTAACCATTCCCCCTGAAAACGAAGATGTGGCTTCGTCGTTCTCGCCTGGTCGTAAGGTTGTTTCCGCAAAATCGCCATCCTCCTTTCCGGGCGTCAAGGCGAGTAGTGTACCCGCGAGTGAGCTTACCACTGTTTCAGTGGTTAATTTGCCTCCAGGAATTTCTGGTAAGTGGTAAACCATTATTATTGATTTGTTTTGTTATTTTTCTTTGTTGAAAATAATATGGACTTTATTGGAGGGATTTAAATTAGGTCAGTGATTGCATTTCGGGACTTGAATTTAAAAAAACAAAATCGGATTTGGATTTAGAAATTAGTTTAATTTGTGTGATAAAACACATATAACTGTTGCATGCATTATTATTTCTTAAATTCATGGAATTGTTGGATGCGTATTCATATGTCCTAATGAATTTGAAATTTTGGAATTCATGTTTTTATACTTGTTTAATATATAATATGTTGAATCTCTACTGATTCATACATAATACATGTATTTTATTCTGAGAATTTACGTAATAAATGGTATCCAAATCCAATTTTTTATGTTCATGTTCCCAAGCATAGCATTAATGAATCTGGAATGTTTAGGTAGGAGCGCTCTGATTGAACTGATTCGAGTCAGTAAAGTAGACAGCTCAAGTTTGAGCCCAGGTGCAAAGTGACTGAGAGTTTGAAACTGGACAAATTTCGATTATCAAATGTGAGCTTGACTCAAGAATAAACCAAGCTACTTGAGCTGACTCAATTAAGCTAAATAATATCCAATGTCCTTTAACACTGTAAACATACTTGCATACATGTATATATAAAGAAACAACTAGAATGCTGTACCGGTTTGCGAGAGGCTTGAACCAAGTATTACAACACTCAAACTTGGGTTCATTGATTAATCGATTACTTGACCTTGAATTGCAGAAAATGAGCTGAATGCAAATATTTTCTGCAACGAGTTAATGTAGCTCGTGAGCTGAGTTGGCTAAGATAGACATTTAGGTGAAAACGGTTCATTCTAAGATAATAATTTAATTTTCTAAATTCTAGTGGGGGCAGCTGTTGCCTCTGCCCCCGCCCTGAATATTTCCCTGTATTGCTGGATGTATTTGGGTCTTGCTTTTTTTATTCTAAAGTATTGTGAAATTGAAGTGTTTACAAGCTGAAGGGGAAATTGATTGCAGAGAAGGCTGGTGGAGCATCTGTTGAAGTTCAGAATGATCGACCTGTTAGTGCAAAGACATTGAAAGAGAAAACTTCTAAAGCTGAAAGACGTGCTCTGCAGGAGGCCCAACGAGCTGCCAAGGCTGCTGCAAAAGGTACATGTTGCTTATGTTACTCGGACTCAGGTGTGAGTGTTGGATAGGGTATGTGCCTTACATGGGTATATTAATTTTTTTCCAAGTTTTTTCATGTATTTGGACTGTCTTTGGAGGATCATATCCCAGTACCCTTTCCAAAAATGTTTCAGACACAACTGTTAGACACAGGTGTTTCACGAAAAATGAAGAGTTGAAGCAATATAGCTCACGAGCTTTGTTAAATGGCTTCATGCTCTTGAATCAACTTGCATTTTCATTGCATGGCTTTTTCTGTGTATATCTAATACAGGACTCAACCTAATGAGTGTATTGTTGACCTATGGTTATTCAGTTTATCTTGTGTACTTCTCCTTTGAACAAATCCTCAGTAACTTTGTTCCTGTTGATCACTATGTGTTTCTAGCTGAAGGAACTAAGGCATCAAGTGCTGCATCTAAGGTTGTGACCTCAGCAAATACAAAACCAAGTAAAGCCGCAAAATCTTCTTCCCAAAAGAATGATGGTTCTCAAGTTGCAGCTTCTGAGAAGAAGGGAGGTGATCGTGCACCTGAGAAAGATAGGAAGAAAGATGCTCCTCATCCTCGAATGCAATATGATGATAAAAGCCGAGTAGAGAAAGCCAAAAAGCGTGCTGTTGTAAAACAAACTGAAGCTAGGAATAGAGTGGAACTGTTCAGGCATTTGCCTCAGTACGAACATGGAACACAGCTTCCTGATTTAGAGACTAAGTTTTTTGAACTCGATCCAATGCACCCTGCTGTGTACAAGGTATTCCTACCAACTTGACGTTCTATTTTGGACATGGAAAACAGTTCACATGCACCCACACACGCACATACATACACACACATACATATGCATACACACACACACATACATACATACATGCATACATACATACATACATACATGCATACATACATACATACATACATGAAATATATCCACATACATGCATGTGTATAATGTATAATTATATGTATATGTGCATGACCGGTAGTGGCTGTCTTTTTAACAGGATACATTTAAAAGATAATTGTTTAATTATTAAACAGACTTGGCAATCATATAAAACCTTGTGTAGAATCTAAAAGTTCCACCATGGTATATAGAATAGTAATCCTTAATTATAGATTGCTATCTTACCTACAGTAATATGTTCTTGGCAAATCTTGCTTTACTGTTTTTCACTTCAGCTTATCCACATGATTGGGAGCATCTCTGTGGTTTTTATCAGCATATCAGCTTTTTTTGATCAATGTGTAAAAGAGGTAAAAGAATTGTTGAATTTTTGTTTCATTTGGGTTTTCATTGGTATTGTCAGGTTGGGTTGCAGTATTTGTCTGGGGATATACGTGGTGGCAATGCACGTTGTATTGCGATGTTTCAAGCGTTCAAAGAGGCTATCAAAGATTACTCAACTCCACCTGAGAAAACTCTAATTAGAGACTTAACTGCAAGGATTAGTAGTTACGTTTCTTTCTTGATTGAATGCAGGCCACTCTCAATTAGTATGGGCAATGCAATTAAGTTTCTAAAGAATCGAATTGCAAAATTACCATTGGCTCTGTCTGAATCAGAAGCAAAATCTACGCTTATGTTGGATATTGATCGTTTCATAAATGAAAAGATCATCCTTTCAGAGAAGGTGATAGTCAAACATGCTGTTACAAAGATTCGAGATGGTGACGTTCTTCTCACATATGGTGCATCCTCTGTGGTTGAGATGATTTTATTGCATGCCCATGAGCTTGGCAAACACTTCCATGTTGTAGTGGTCGACTCTCGCCCAAAGCTTGAAGGGCAACTCTTACTACGTAGGTTGGTGAGGAAGGGCCTTAGCTGTACGTACACACATGTAAATGCTGTTTCTTGTATAATGCAAGACGTTACTCGAGTTTTTCTGGGTGCTTCATCAGTCTTGTCTAATGGAACAGTTTACTCGAGAGTTGGGACTGCTTGTGTTGCTATGGTTGCTCATGCATTCCATGTACCTGTATTAGTGTGTTGTGAAGCATATAAATTTCACGAAAGGGTGCAGCTTGATTCCATATGTTTTAACGAGCTTGGTAGGAACTTCTGGAAGTAGATTTTAGAGTCAATTTTTGCTAGGTCTACACTTGTTTCCTTTGATCACTGAAATGGATGTGGCTTAGGTGTCTGTTCCATCTGTTGCAGGTAACCCAGATGCCATTTCAAAGGTTCAAGGCAGAAAGGAGATTAACTACTTAGATGGTTTGGTCAATCAAGAAAATCTGCAGCTTCTGAATTTAATGTAAGTCTTTATAATTTGATGAATGTAGAGCTACGTGTATCTTCTAAAAGCTGACAATTCTGAAAATTTTCATTCACAGCTATGATGCAACACCTTCAGATTATGTCTCCATGATAATCACAGATTATGGCATGGTAAGTTATGATTTTATAATGCTTCTTTTAGTTTTAAAAAGTAACATATTTGGATTAAGACTTAAGGAAAACTTAATAGGGGTTATCATTATTTAGAACCACTGAATATCCTTTAAAGTTGGGGCATTTTTCTTTCCCAGCCTTGCTACTTGCCTTATTATTTTATGTCCAGGTTTAAACAGTGGCTGTTAAGGTCGCTATTTTCAGTTTTAACCCTCACCATCATCAATATTCACGGCTAATAGTTACCGCAATCAATTGCAGTAATATTCATTATGTACGCAAACTATAAATGCCTGATTTTTGTTACAAGTAGTTGTAAATCAAGCTGCTCTTTCTTGTTTTAGATTCCACCCACAAGTGTGCCTGTCATTGTGAGAGAGTATAGAAGAGATCACCTGTGGTCGTAGTTCAAGACGGCTCGTAAATGTATTCCAGAGGATTTTCCACAATTTTGCTCATGTTGTCTACCATCATTCTGGTCAATCGCAACGGAACAATAAGTATAGAATTTTTTTTTTATCACATGTTCTTTCTTCATGGAATAAGGCTATAGGCTGACATGGTTTCTTGTGTTATTTTTTTTTCTCCTTTTTTCCTCTTAAACTGACTCAGTGAAGAGTGCAATCCGTTCGCCTCTCCGGGCAGAATTGATCCTATCTCATATATATTGTAGACAAGCCATGGTTTGTTCTTTTTCCTCCCTTGAGGTATCAAAGGGGTGATTTTGTTGCAAATTTGACTCTTTTTTTTCCAGAAGAGATTTTATTCTGCTATGCAATAATACCTCTTAGCTTCTCTTAGAAAATACAAATTTATTATAAGTTCTGGCCATATTTGGTTCTTTTTGACACAAAACTTAGAATTATCTAAAGTTTTTTCTCAACTCATAAATAAGAAGATAATACGCTTCAACGTATTTGAATCTACATCCTCTTATATTGGTAACGATGTTCATACCAGTCAAGTTAAGACTCAAGTTAAGACTCAATCGGTATCATTTTTAGAAAGTTTAAATATTAAATTTTATAAAATAAATATAATGGATAAATAATTATTTAAAAGTAAATTAGTAATTTTATTGCTTTAGTCATTCTGAAATGACTTTGGGTTGAAGGGATTTGGGTGGAAGAACTTAAAAGGGCTTGCAAGACAAAAGATAGGGCTGTGGATGGCGTTGAAGCTTGTGCTTTAAGACGGTCTGTAACGCTAAGTTAGTGATGAAAAATAAGCACAAAACGATAATGGGTATCATGTGAGCTCATACATCAAAATGGTTATAGTTGAATCTTTTATATTTGGGGTGTTATGGGGGTCTTAAGTTGCATGAGAGTGCACAAAGGCTTGAGGTTCAACCATACCTACTTATTCGTGATTGGTTGAGACTAGTTCGTTGTTTAGCAGGACTATTCCTATAATTGGAACATAATATAGGTAGAAGGTAATCTTGAGAATTGGTACCTTCTTCCAAGCACAATTTTCTCACTCCATCGTAAAGCAAATGTAGCTTGCGTCACTTGATTGTTGAGTAAATTCTGTTGGATTGGCTCTTGAGTTTTTCGTGAAGTTGATGGAGCTGTTTTATAGGCTGAAGCTGTCAAACTCATGAAATCATTTCCTTTAAAGTCATCTCAATCGATGTCATATGGCAATGCTTCTGGTTGGATCACATAACTCATACATGGGTAAAGAAGTTTGATATGAGGAAGTAAATAGCAGTGACTATATGAGTACGGTTCATAAGAGGTCTTCCAAAGATAGTATTGGAGGCAGAGGGTTGATCGACCACCAGGAACTCTATGAGCCGAGTCAGAGTATTATCAGTGTCTCTAATGGTCTCCGAAAGCATGAGTGAACCTTTGACAAGTATAGGACGGTTGGCCAAACCAAATATTAGTGGTGTTAGGTTCAAGTTTTCTTTATAAAAATCCCATCTTAAAGAAAGCTCCCCATAGAAAAATATCAATAGCACTTCCGTTATCCACGAGTATTTTTTAATGTGCCATGCTAAATCCTTCAATGTATATTCTTGCAAGGTTTCCTTAACACCCATTGCAGTTCAACAGCTACCAAAGTGTGCCAAAAATTGCAGCTAAGTTGGTCAAAGTTGACTCTAGAGCCCGACATTAAACAGTACCTCCAAGTCCTTTGAGAATAGTAGGAAAAACATGGCACTATACTGCATAAAAAACATACCTCCAAGGTCATGAAATGCTCTAAAGTGGTTTAAGCGATCTGTGGGATTTGTGGTTCCATTATCTGTGGCTTGATTTTATGCAATACTTCAAATTGAAGGATTAAAAAGGAAATAAGATTGTGCTTTGCATCTAACCACTTGTAATCATCGTGATATGGTTACTTAAGGTTTGGGGCTTGCACAGTAGATGTTGCTTCAACGATCAAAGGTCGGCCAGGAACTTGAGTTTGCTCTAACGATCCTATGGGGTTGATGAGAAGGATTTGTATTAACAGCCAGGGAATATGACTATTATGTGAGCTCGTACCTGAGAATGAATATACCCCAGTCGTTATGGAAACTACTAGAGGGTAAATTACTAGTGGCGTTACGGAAGCCTAGGTTGCATAAAAGTGCATAAGGCCTAATTGTTTGAGTTCAGCCTGTAATCACTTGTTCCCATCCATACTTAGTAGATATAATTATCAGCTCTTGATAAGGATCTATTAGTTGTTCGTTATGTAACAATTGTCTATTGTTATTTAAACTTAATTTCTTTAGTATAACACTCATAAAAAAAGAAATATAATAAATACTAATATTTTATTAAAAATTGAAAATTTTCGCAAATTTTATTTTTAAAGTTCAAATTTAACGAGAATTTTAGCCATTTAAGATTCCTCCTTCAAATCCTTAAATTTTTTAATATTTTTATTTTGCCAAACAGTAAAAAAGATAGCATCAAAATTCAAAGTTTCCGTCATCAAAGGCTGATTTAACATGTTTAAGGATTGAGATTTATTCTCATTTATCCTATGGTTGACATCATTTCAAGAAAATATTCATTGTAGTTGCCACTTGCCACCTTTCCATTCAATGAAAATTTCAAGTCTCTAGAAGTAACTTTTAAAGTATTTAATAAAAAAAATATAGGACTGATTAAATCTTTGCTTGATTAGTATGAATATTATTGTCAATGCACGAGGACGTGACTTCAAGTACACTAAAATGCATTAACCTCCTATTTATGAATTAAGGAGAGATCTATGAGTACTTTTAAACATTGTATCAAATATAAAAAGACAAGATGTGATCAAATTATTCAATAATAATAATAAAAGGATATATGTATAAATTAAATTAGACAGCCATGTGATCTTTTATGTTAAAACAGAAAAGAAAAAAAAAGGTAACTAAAGTAAACCAAACAACCAAATCTTGTCTTTTACTCCTTGGCTAGTGTATGTCCCAAAATATTCTTTCATAAAATTAGAAAAAAAAAAAAAGTTACAAAGCCAGGAAAATTAAAACTGAAATAGACCTAGTACAGAATAATGTTAAATAGACCAAATAAAAACACTGGGTTTGACATAACAAATGACCCTCACATTAACCAACCATTCAAAACCTAGCAGTGCAATGGAAATCCATTATCTGTCTTTTGGGATTGGTTTTATTTTATATAGTTCATTAGTCTGAATCCTAAAAGCAGCAACCCATTATAGGAGTACAATCGAAGGCCAATCTTTTAATTTGGTCTTGCAAATTCATACATTCTTGGTAATAGTTTTGATCTTACTAATTGTACTCAATTCCCAGCTGCTAACTAGTTGGTACGATTTTCCGTGCCGTATCCCCTACCTCTTCCACCATAACCATAGCCTCTTCCGTAATAAGAACCTCTAGCTCGACCACCATGGAAAGGTCCCCGGCCACCTCTACCGCCACGATGCCTTGGGAAATCGCCAAAGGTCTATATAGGTATTGTAAGGAGAAAATTTTATCAAGAGATCATGTTGAAGAATCAAATGCATTATCATATACTGTGCCAGAGGTATATGCAAATGCATTACAAGCCTAGAAGCCTTAAACAAGTATGTTTTAACTGTTGTTACCTCTTTGGTCAAAGTCTAAATTCCAATTCCTCCTGTTAACTATGGTCAACAAAAGGAAAAGAAAATTTCCTTTTCTTCTACAATAATTCTTTAAAAGGAAAACGTATCTTAAACTTATTTTATATATACAGACACGTACACCAATCAAGTGCTTTTTTGCGTCTTGCACCTCTGGCAATATAAAAGATTCTAGTGCCTAGAGTAAGCAGTCATAAGGTTATTTTTACTCCATGCATACATAAAAACATTTAAATACTCCTATGATGTGAATAAAGCAATGGAATATAGTACCTCTGTATCCCTCCTCATTTGCTCTGAAAATCTAGTCCTCCCATTCCGTGACCCACCTCCAAGAGAATCACAGGACAAGGAATCAAAAAAGTCATCCTTGACATATACAGGCTGCAAAAGAAGAAAATAAATAAGGACCAAATGGAATTTGTGAACCAAATTATGGAAACTTGTTCGGCACCAACATGCATGTGCGCTGGCGAGCTCTTACCTTAACCTCAACTTGCGAGGATTCAACACTATCTTCATTTTGTAAATCATCAGCATCTTCCTTAGCTCGGCTACTTTTTCCAAGATGACCCCAAACTTCATCCTTGTTAAACTTCTCGTTCATTGCCGTGAAGTCAAATTCTTCTGTAAATTTGGTTGCCGAACGTGAAATCTGCAGTACCAAATGTTGACATTACTAACAAGCCACAGCCATTGGATTATAAAAGTCATGATCCTTATAAGTTCACCCATGTTTAGCAAAGTAATAACGAATGGAATAAAGCTTTTAAAGGAGCAGTTTGATAAGCAATAAGCCGTAGTTTTCATGTGTATTTTCCTATAGGGGGACTTAGTTGGTAATATCATTACCTTGAAGGTGAAGTAAACCAAAATTGCTTTAAGACTTTGGACTTTTTTTTTCCTTTTCTTTATGTAATCTTGGAAATTTCTACCATAAGAAAATAAATATTATATGAATCATAAAACTCAAAATACTTAAAAAGTTACAATATCAATATCAGTCAATACCCACGGTGATACTACAGCAAGAGTACACCATTACATATCTTAAAAATCTTTTGACTGTTTGTTTTATCTCAACCTTTTAGAGTGAAAAAATCAAACTAAACCGACTGAAATGATAGCGTGCAATCTGGAAAACAACATATTCTCACAAACACTAGAGGGGAACACAGAGATAGAAGTGTCAGACAAGCATATGCTCTCATGCATCACTTCCATATGTTTTAGACCATCCAAGCATATCAAACCAGATCCTTTTGGTGAATCTGGAATTTCATTTGACAAAAAAAAATTATGGTTTCATTGCAATCAATCTACTATAATTCTAACCCAGTCAAGTTCAATTTTTTTTGTAAAAGGGGCAAGGTTTGAATGATGAAATAAGAAGGCAGGGCAATCAAGTTAAGGTATAGAGACGATGACTCTATCAATTTATTGATGTTTTGAAATATCGAAAGTTTGACTGAATTCCTGTGGGGTGGAGGGGTATTATAGGTCTGCTCACGCTAACTGTTATTTAGGAACAAATAGATGGAAATAAGTTTTTTATTATCCCAAAACTTCAGAACGTTTCAACTAGCTTCCCTGATATAGGGTGATATTCAAATTAAAACATTTTTTTAAGCATTGAGTGCTATTCCAGAAACTTTCTGAAACTCCCATTCAAGGCATTTTTCCTTATAGACAAGAACTTGGCCAACTCACGCTCAGAATATTAGTATTGCCACCATATTTTAACAACAATCTGGCAATGCAAAGAAACAGAAAACGTACCTCATTTCCTCTTCCTCTTCCTCTTCCTCGTCCTCTTTCACGGCCACCTCTATAATTATGATATTGATGAGCATGCATTGGAGCTCCATGTAGCTAGAAGGGTAGTGAAGACCCAACAGAATATACATCAAAAAGGGGGAAAAGTGCATGTCAGTGTATAACCATTTGAAACCAATATATCTATGTATAATTAAAAGTAAGCATCCTAAGTATTTAGAAGAATAAAGCAATAATAACCACTGGTCAAACTAGCTACAACTAAAGAAACCTGGTAATATAATCTCTAATCTGTCAGAAACAAGAGATAAATTGAATGGCTAGTCAGAATGTGTAATCGATAATATATTACTCAAGGGAAAACATTTCTAATTTCAATGAATATATATTTATTAGGAACTTAGCCCATTGTTCGAGAGGGGTCAGTAGGCTGAAATTCCTTTCAGGAATTTAGCAATATCAGTTTATGGGCATCAAGTCACTTTGCAAAACAGAAACAATACCTTATGATCAGAGGGTGAAGGCGAAGGCAATATAGGTTCCTGTCCTTCTGTTTTTGATGGTTGTTGTGGTGTTTGTGCTAATAATGGTGGCGCTGCTTGTGCTGACAATGATTGCGGTGCTTGTGCTAACACAGGTTGTGATGCTTTTGCAGGCACAGGTGCTAGTGCAGGGGCTGATGTTGTCAGTTCTGGAGATGACACATGAACAACTTCCACATCCTTCTGAGCTGTTTGTGAAGACATAGACAAAGATGCTGGGACCAGTCCTGGTTGTAAAAGCTGGCCTGGGGTTACTAACGAAGGAAGCATCCCATCATTTAAAACTGAACTTGTTGTCCCAATGGTGGAGGAAGCAGGATCAGGCATGCCTTTGAATGGCATTACAGGATCAGGAACTGTCTTAGTTTTTTCAGAAAAGGGCAACATGACAGCAGTTTTATCTAAAGCAGTACTTGATGGAGGTACCAGTGGCAAGCTACTACTTGGAGCTGCAGTAGGAAGAGTTAAAGCAGAAGCCCTATCTTGATTCAAACTAGTTAATGAGTCCGAAGCTAAATTAGAAGACTGTGCTGGAGGACCAGAAGATTGCAAATTCAGTGTGCCTGTACCAAAGGGTGGCAGCAAAAGGGGAGTGCTTTCAGGTAACTGAGAACCTGGCAAATTAGAAGCTGCAGCCGGTAAAGACGCATTCATGGCTGGATATTGCATAGGTTGCTGCATGGAAGATGGCATTGGCAAGCCAGGTGGGGGTTGAAGCAAAGGTTGCTGCTGTGGAGGAAGACCATTTGCGGACCCATAGTAACCCTGCCAGTACATTGGTATGGAGAGCCCACTATTTGCGGTTGGAGCACCTGATGAACCCCATGGCCCTAAATTTGCACCAGGTTGATATAATGGAAGATTGCCCTGAAATGGTGGCCTCGTCAGTCCTATAGACGAAGTTTGGGAACCCATATCTTGCATAGATCCTGAAGCAGAAGAAGGCAAGCTGGTGGATGCAATTGCTGATTGGGGATAGTGAGACTGCAGAAGAAAGGAATCCAACAAATGTCAGACAAGTTGACTAATACAGAAGTATCTAATTGAACCTTGAAATAATAAAATTGGATTCTCAAAATGCAAATTCAGAATGCTATCTGAAACTGAAAGTGACAGTAAAAAATAATCTCAGAGCTAGCCTCAAATTAATTTGATTACACATATCAATGCATCTTAGCAAAAGATAAAGACAGCTTAAGCAAAATGATGGGAAGGACTGAGGAAAGGGAATTTAGAGGGAAATCAAGGAGAAGGGCAAAGAAACAAAGGAAATTGGAGAAATGAGAGAACTAGGAACAAAAACCAGTAAGAACCAATAGAAAGAACAAAATCTCATATCAATTTTCCAAATTCTCCACAAGTAATTGTTCAAAAAGACTAACAGAAATAACATTGGTGCACACAAGCTAAACTCTAAACCAAATTCAAATGCCTAGAATATCCTAAATACAAGAAAATGGAAACCATCGGGAAGAAAAAACAACGTATTTTGGCTCTTTCTTCACTAGAAAGTACAATACTAGCTATGAACTTCAGATGCAGAAGTATTTTAAATATCATTCCATATAAATTTGATCATAATACTCAAATCCAAGGTAATATTACTGGTTTAAAAAAAGAAAAAAGCTATTATGGTTGTACAATATAACAATAGATAAGAACCATTTTCTTTTCTCTACCTGTATAATAGCAGGATCATTGTGTATAGGTGCCGGAGTCTGAACTGGTGGTGGCGAAGATTTAACCTGCAAGTCCTGAAAGCCAAATGCACAACAAGAAAAATAAGACGATTAAGGCACTAATACTGATAATAGGCATATATAATTTAGAAGAACAAGAAATTTTCTATCTTCACTGAAAGTATATGGCACCAAACCTGTAATCTAGCAAATGAGGAAACTAAATTAAACTGTTTTTAGTACAGGAAAATCTTTTTTTTTTAACTCTTGTGCAGATAAATTTAAAACATTGCATTTAATGGTGTGAAATCTGAACTCTCGCCTAGTAGAACAACTACAACTTTCAATAACAATATATGCTTAGGCAGAAAAGATTGATTTTACTTATCCGGTCACTCATAAAAGGTCTACAAGTCAAGTATCAATAAATGGCGCACCAAAACCTTCTGCTGACCAGACTGAGCTCCAGGTACATATCAGTGACAATCCTAAGACATTCTTAGGCACTAATATACAACATTGTCCAAATTTCATGAACCTTGGCAAAAGGAAAGCCAAAAGTTAATAATAATAATAATAACATAGTTTTAATCAATGCCATGGTGAAACCATACACTAATGGCTGCTGAGATATTATGTGTGCTACAATTAGGCAATACAGTATCAAAAGACCAATTCTACCAAGAAATCTCCTCTTTCGAAAATAAAAATTAAAAAATGCTCAAAATTGTTGGTGTGATTGCATTGTGGCTATATAATACCATAGTGAATAGTTATACAAATATGATGAGAGATAAAATTTCATTTCATAAAGATTTTACAATAGTTTTGTTGAATGAATTTAAAACACCAAGAGAAACTTGGAAAGTATTTTGGTATGGACCAAAAGAACCTTCTAACAAATTTACATGCAATAATAGAAGGGTGATCAAGCAATTAAACAATTATTGCATTTTTTTGGCCTCTTTTGGGCCCAGTCTAGATAGCAAATGAACAACTTATGACACCATAACTGAACCAAAAGAAGATATTTGCAATCAGAGAAAAGCCTTGCTACTCTACAGAAATTGAATGTTTCCTAAAAAACAGCCTTTTACGACCAACATTCAAATTCAAAGTCCGATTCTTTGTCCACGATCAATATCGAAAGCAAAACTTCATAATTGAAAAGGTAGATAACATCTCTATTAATGTGCATTAGTTCAAATAATATTTGGACTACCTTGATGTCACTTCCACGGAACAGTATATATTCATAAATTTTATCACTTGCTGGCACTTGTGGACCATCTTTTTTCCGCCCTTCAGTTCCAAATGACCTTACTGCAATGTTAAAGGAACAGAAGTTATTTAGGGGAAGGATATAGTCGCCTCTTAAAACCACAAATATACAAGAATAGTCACTAAAACATAGACTAGGCCTTTCTTAACCACAAGCACAGCAATAACATTGGAAGCAGCAGACTCTCAGATTTGAAGCTCTAACAGCCATACTCTTCTCTAGCCTGAAAGAGGCAATATCATGTAGACGTTTACACCGAGCTCTATCATTTCATAACACATAAAATGCCTTTGTTTTTTTTGGAGGAGGAAATATTCTTTTTAGTGCTGCAATCTATGTAAATACTAATACCAAACTCTTTCAATTATCACTACCAATACTTAACCCTTCCACTTATTATTCACTTTTTTTTCAAGTAAATTCCCAACAAGCTTCAATGTTCTTTATACAATCATTAGCTATTTTTACAAAACATAACAATTCAAAACCCCTTATTATGGCGAAATTGAGCAATGCCAACTTAATTGCAAATGCATAGTTGTGCAAAGAGAAGTATAATCCAAAATTCTTATGCATTATACAGATGTTATGTTAAAAATACAATAAATGCTGTGATATGTAGTAACTTTGTTGGCAGACAGCACTATTAATTATATTATCCACATTTTACAGGTCCTACAAATATAGATTTACACAAAATGTTTGAAAGTTCATCAGAAAACAAAAAATCAGCTATTTTTCCATACGTTGTCAGCTTTATAACAGTCCCTTTTTTTTGGCATCTCTAAATCACCCACTTGATTTGACATTGCTTTCTACAGTCCAGACCTCTAGGTATATAGTCTAGTGACTTGCTTAACTAAAAACCAGTTGTTTAAACAGTCAACATGCATCTCACTTTAAAACCTTTTATTAATTACACCCAATGACCCAACAAACAACTTAAAGAAAAAAATTTTAAAAGAAAAAAGTAAAACTTTTCAAAGCATCCCAAAATCCATTTCACCTTAATGAAGAAAACCCACAAAGCAAAATCCACAATAGAGCTTAATTTTTTTTTTTTAAAAACCCCAAAAATAAAACCCAGAAAAGAAAAAAAAATTAAAATTTCATTTTACCATTTCTCAAGCCGATGCTGGATTCTTCAGTGTTGATATTAAACAGAACACCTTCATATCTGATTTCAGACTTGGACGTCAAGCTTATCAAGCTGCCTATGTATGAATCGGGAGAGCCAGCAGTTGAAGATCTGGAACTCTCGGTTGAGGCCATGCCCTTTTGAGATTTCTGCAGAAACAACGATGGGTTCTTTCGATGTCTCCTTCCTGTTTTCCTTTTCTTCTTTTATAGGTCTAAGGTGAAGGTAAAATTAAAGCAAATCTGAAAGAGAAAAATGGTGTAAACCGTGAAATGCTGTGAGTGCTAAGCGTGCAAGCCAACCTTTGAAGCTTTGTGCATTGTTCTATGTGGCCTGTGCTTTTTTAGGTGTTTGTATTGTAAAAGCCCAAAGGCCAAACAATTATATTGAATCTTAGTGGCTATAACCCTATAGTTAAGGGTGTGTTTGTGTTAAATTTATGTAGATTTAAAAATATTAATATTTTGAACCGGCATTATGATTAAGGGTGTTTATCGTTTTAAGTGTGATCTAAATTTGAGTCCCGCTAGTCACATTTAATATTCAGATTTTAT
The DNA here is from genome assembly GCF_025698545.1 of Gossypium raimondii. Lineage (NCBI taxonomy): Eukaryota > Viridiplantae > Streptophyta > Magnoliopsida > Malvales > Malvaceae > Gossypium > Gossypium raimondii. The sequence continues at coordinate 4,123,362 of NC_068572.1, forward strand.
CCTGTTACTATAACTCACTAAAAAAATTTATTAGTATTTTAAAATGTCAGCCTTTGTGCTTGTTTCATTTAAATAATATTTAAAAATTATTAAGATTATATGAGAATATAAAATAAGAATAATTATATTAAAATTAAATAATATAAAAATATATAGAATATGGGTATCTTTATATTTGTAAAAATAAAAATATTTTTAATCATACAAAATATAAAATTTATTATAATTAAATAAAATAATGTTTTGAATTTTTATTTTATAATGGGATCACGAGTATTGAATTAATTATAATAAATTTTGAAACTCTTTATTATTGTACCTAAAAAATAATTTTGAATTTTAAAAACTTGGATAAAAATGAAGTTTGTCCCTTAAACCCCTTTTCTAATGCATTTTAGTAGGAAGGGATGTATGTAAGTGTAATTTAGGTATAAACATATGAAAAGAACATTACGTTGGGATAAAATGGATTCAGTTGCACCCCTCATTTCTCATTCAATATCTGTTAACTCGTAAACAACCTTTAAAATTTTAATGAAATAGGATGGTAGATCCTGAAATGATAGAAATCTAAGGGTGGGTTTGGATGGGCGATTGGATGCGGTGCGGTGCGTTTAGTTTACTTTTTGTCTCACGCTATAGTATCGCTACAGTATCTAATCTCACCGCCGCCGCTGTTTTTACACTAACCGCAGGTAAACGCACCGCCCATCCAAACTCACCCTAAGACAAAAATACGTAACATTATTCAACAACATATAGGGGGAGAGGATAAATTGGTATGGAAAGAAAATTGGAAAAGGAATATTTTCGATGAAATCGACCTACTGACTCCTATGAAGACAATGCCGAAATCTCACACACACACACATATATATATATGTATGAACAAACAAATCAAAGAAGAATTAAGGAAGAGGTTAATTATTCATTTTACCATATGCCCCCACGTGGGGCTATAAAAGTAAGGAAGTAAAGATTTGTGCTAGAAGAATCTCATTTGTTGGTCTAATGGTCAGGATGTTCACTGTCTCATATGTGGTCTAGGATCGAGTCATACTGGTCACGTTACTATTAGAGCTTTGCCCTCCTTTTATAATTCACAATGTAATAGGCCGATTTAGCCCGGGCTCATAGAAAAGTAATAAACCCAAAATAATAAAATAAAGTCCAAAATTATATCATTTGGCCCGATCGGGATGGCCCATTACTTGAAAAGGTTGAAAGTCTATCTACAAACTTGATGCATATGGAAACATAATCTTCAAGGATATGCAATCTTAGAAGATATGATTTTGTAATCTTAGATATTTAATTTGTAGATACCTTTTAATCTTAGCCGTTGATGTAATTAATCTGTACCGTTGGATTTGGGGAGGCTCAACTATAAATAGATACCTCTTCCTTCATTGTAAAGGACGAAAGTGGGGAGTAATAATAATTCTTAAGAGTATTTACTCAAAATTCTCTCTCTCTTGCGTTCTTATTTTGTTGATTTATGTATAATTTATTTATTGATTTGTATATTGTTGATTTCAAATATTTTTTTTCCTTATTATTCATTTTCAAATTCATTATTTTCAAATTTGTTTACATTTTATTTGGCCTTATATTTTTTATTTTATACTCTTTGTTTTAAATTCATTGGTCTTTGATTAGTGATGCTATTTAATCCTCTATTTGTTATTTTAGTTTTATTATTATTATTAAATTAATTATTTTAATATTATTAACTATTATGTGGCATCATTAATCTTGTATCATTATTATTATTATTTATTATTGTTATTGTTATTATTATTTTATTTTTATATTCATGCTAAGCATAGTTTTTATGTAATATATATATATTGTTTTATATATAGTATCGTATGCTTATATATATTTTATACATATGTTTTTATTTTTATTTTATTTCCTAACTTTTATATACATATATATACTTTTATATTTAGTTTCAATTTTTTTACTTTTGCATATATGTACATGTATGTATTTATATATTTTCTAATGAATATTTTATATATATATACGCACATGTCTATGTTTTTTATTTGCTGAAATACAAACTTATATTTTCAACACATATGTTATAATATATATATATATTTATTTATTTTCATAAATGCATTATATATATTTTGTTATAAATTCTATAGTCCAAAATTTTATATGTAAACCCATGTGTATGTCTTTTATTCTTTATAATTTCATGTATATATTTTGTACATTTTTTCTCTTTATATTTTTTGTTTATTTCCTTCATTTGCTTATTGATTTATGTTTTCATTTATATTTTGTTCATTTGATATTTTACATGTCTCTATTTTTATGTACATTAATTTCGTTTATTTCTATGTCATTTGTTGTATTTATTATTGTATTTTACACTTAATGTAGCATTACATCATTTTTTATTCGATTTTAAAATTTTCAAAATTGAGATAATACTCGTATTTAGAATTTTCAAGGAAATTGAGCCCTAACATATTGGGTTCCAATTTTCTTCGTTAAATCTAACAATCGAGAATTGCTCATTAATCAAAAAATAAAATGAAAAGCTTGTTGTCGGGAATTTAATATGTTGTATCCTAACGTATTGGATGTGACGTATTGATTTCTCGAGACAAATATTTAAAAAAAAATAATATCAAAGTAAATATTCCAAGTTTAGGATTTTGAGAAATTGTGCCCTAACGTATTGGGCCGCGATTTTTTATAAATCTTAAACAAATGAATATTCTTTTAAATTTTATTACACGAGTATTTTGGACTAATTCATTTTTGAGGAATTAGAATGTCGTGCCCTAACGCATTGGGTGTGACATTTTCTTTCTTCGAAATGATAAGAGTCTTAATAAGTAACGTTTTTTAAGTTTTTATTAAGGATCATATTTTTAAATTTTCGACATTAAGACACTAATTAATTAACTAGGTACCAATTTTGGGCGTTACGAGGGTGCTAATCCTTCCTCGTACGTAACCGACTCCCGGATCCATTTTTATAAAACTCGTAGACTAAACCTATTTTTTAGGTGATCCAATCACACAAAAAAAAAGAATTATGCAATGTGTAAAGAAAACCCTAAAAATTTAAACTTTTTAAGATCAAATGCTATATAAAGTTTTTATACTATGCATTTTTACACATTTAGTCCCTCTATGTAATTTGGTCATTTCTAGTTTTTTTACTATTTGAAATGTGTTTTCTTTTTTGAAATGTGTATTTTTAATCTCGAGATCAATTATTTTCATTAATCTGTCAAATAATTCGACGTGACTTATTTTTTAAAACATATTTCGACTAAAATATAGGGGAATTATGAGGGATGTATTAAGTAAGTCTGATGACTGTATAGAATTTGGTTTCTGTTTTGGTCGGTTTTCTTGATTAATGAAGCTTATGCATTTTACCTAAAAAAAATGCCAAGTGATATATTCCATATTACCACATGTTCTAAAAATAGTAAAAATTTACCTTTGAAATCACACATAACGAAAATTAGAAGAACAAATAATTATAAAATTTTAATAGAAAGATTAAATTTGCAAAAAGAGAAAAGAAAAAATGGTACAATGACCATTCATAAGATTTTACCTTTTTTAATTAGCATGTTTGGGCAAACTGAGCTCCTTAACGTTTCTTTTTTTTTGAAAATAATACCATTAAAGGTAAAAAAAAATAATGGTTGAAAGTCGTAAACGGCGAAATAGAAAAAGTAAAAAAAATAAAGTTTTAAACCATATAATTATTTATAGTTTTGAACAAAATAAAATTTAAATATATTTTATAAATTTGATTTCATTAAAAATTAAAATAAAAGATGTTAAAACTTAAAATACACAGTTTAATGCAAGTATAATCGTATGCAAACGACATATAAAGTTAGGAATTGATGAGTGGAATAGAATTTATGTTTGTATAAGTGGATAGAGTTAGCCATATAATTTACATCCATTTTCCTCGTATAACCGAAAAATTATTTTATGGATTCTTCTCACTACATTATCCATGGTTTAGAGTTTAGGGTTCAAGGACTGGGTTCAAGGTTTGAGATTCAATTTCAAGGTTTAAGATTCAAGGTAAAAAAATTACCAAAATTATGTGTCAATAACATGAAAAAAATTACTGAAATGCTATTAAATAATTGAGAAGGAACTATAGGTGATGTGATGGGAATGACCTGTAAAATAATTTCTCCATTTAACTAAGTTATTGAATGAAATTAATGATTTTAAAACTAATATTTTCATATAAATAGATTTATATGTATGCAATTGAGCTATATTTTACATGTATATAATACATATAATATTTAAAAAACATGTAATTTCAAAACAATACACTAAAACATAACAATATTGTATGTTTATCCATACAATCTTGACTACTTGATTAAAATAATAATTTGACAAAAGAGCAAATATTATTATCATTTATATACACTCTTAATAAAACCCGAGTTGATGTCATTGATTAATCGGATACTAATTTGGTTAAGAAATTATAAAAATAAATCATAATAGTGATGACATTTTAATCTTTTTATTTTAACAAAAATAAAAAATACATATATTAATATTTAAACCCACGCCAATTGAATTAGTAAAAGCTTAAGTTTACTACTCAACTAAAGTTTTATTTTAATATTTTTATACATTTTTTATATGCATGATTTATTATCTCCATCAGTTCACATCTATCTATATTATTAATAAAACTCTTGACTAAGTTAATATAACGAGTTAATTGGGTACTAACTCGATTAAAAATTATAAAATGTCTTTTATAATTAAAAAAATTCATATTAATCGAAGATATTTTAAATTTTTTACAACAAAAAACCAAGAAAATGTCTCATACTCTATACTGTCATGACTTTGCATGCACAACTTACCATAAAACATATATGGTTATAATTATAATTAAAAAATGGAAAGGCTCAATTCTCATGCTCTATACTGTTTTGTTTTGGGGGGCCAAACTAAAAATGAAACTTCAGCTTATTTTGTTAAAAATAAGTGAACTTGAACCACCTTCCAATCAAGCTCCTATGTGATCTCAAACTTCCCTAATTAGAGACAAGTGGTTCATTCATTGTGTGCTTCAAAGGGCATGTGCCCACATAGGATAGAAACAAGATTCCATAAACTATATCAGTAATAGTAATTCCAGTAATATTGAAAATAAAATAATCCTAATCATCATCTTCACTTTCATCACTGTATGAAACAAGACCAGTCTTAGCAACATTAAGGGACTTATCGGGATCACTTTTAGGTGATTCCACATTATCAACATCAGGTGCCTTTGTTCCACTTACGAGTTTTTCCTCCGGCTCGGTTTTTGCCCTTTTTGCTTGTGGCTTCACTTTTATGAGCATACCTAGAGGCCGAGTGGCTGGATTCTTCTTCCCAACTGTTTTTTGTTCCTGCAAGCAGAAACAATAACCGTTTTTAAAAGCGGCAAAGTATGGCCGATAACTACTTTAGTGTCACGGCCTTCACCGTAACGGGCTTCACCAGGTCATCAATCAATCAAAGATGCAAAGGTTAGAAATCAACTTCATGTCGTAGGAAACAAAGGATGCAATCAATTAGATTATTCGTAATGTTGTACCTAAACGATACCATTTGTCTCAAATTGGCACCTAAACTTTTTTATGGTAAAAAAGTATATCTAAACTATTCTTCTGTTACTCATTTTACCCCAAAGCATTACATCAGTTAAATTTTTTTTTCAGCCAATGAGAAGTTGACACATCGTATGAACTTTTGGATTTCTTTTTTACTTTTTTAATTTATTTTCTTTTACTCTATTCTTTTTCCTTTTTTTATTTATTCATTTATTTCCTTCTTCCCTTTTCCCTGTTTTGTTTCTTTCTTTCCAATAATGTAATATTTCTTTCTTCTCTATCAAAGTACTCCTGAATCAAAATCCAACAGTAAGGTCGGACTTTTCAAGATTCAAAGTATGCAGATAAATAATAGAACTTCTAAAAAATGCTGCTCATTTATCAAAGATGCATTAAACTTGGTTTCTGGCATGATCCTTTCATTAAACCTAGCTAAAACATAACCGTCCTCCATAGAAATATGCAAAGACTTGAAGGCCTTTCAAGTCTTTCATCAATCTTGAAATATAATCACCAAGTTAGATTTCAAAAGCAAACCTAGAAAAAAAAATTGTACAATTTTGATTAGGGTATTTAGTTTTTGCAGGAAAAAGGGATTGGTTTTAGAGATCAATTTTATATTTATCTTTAATGATAGGAAGTTTTTTAGCCTTAATGCATGACAGACCAAATGATTCTCAGAAATTCAATATTTTAATTCATGTTAAGAGTAAACTAAGAACCGTCTGCATCATCTTTGCAGAAATTTTAATTAGTCAATATAAACTAGATTTAAACCTTCCTAATCCTTGCTATTTGCACATCTTTAGCCATCCATGACAAAAACGAAATTAAATTTTTTTTCTAAGAGATCATGAATAGAAAGATCAAACTGGAGTTTTCATGAACCTCCTTTTATTTTTTTCCCTCCAAAATTTTTAAATAATTTGAAAGATTAGAATTCATTGAATTATTCCAGATCGTTAGTTGTCCTGGGCATGACTTGCATTAAAATATGAAACCCATTGGAAATCTTGGTAAAAAAAAAAACCATTAACATCAAATCATTGAGGAAGAAGAAAGAAATGTGAAAAGAGAGAGAGAGAGAGAGAGAGAAGGAAGAAAGATAAAAAAGTAAATAATTGAAAAATGAAAGAGAAAAAAATAAGATTTCTCTTAAAGTTTAATATGATGTGTCAGCTTCTCACTGGTTGAATTTTTTTTAGACAGATGTAATAGTTTGGGGTAAAATGAGTAACAGAAGAATAGTTTATGTACCACTTTTGACCAAAAAAAATTTTTAGGTACCAACTTCGGAAAAATGGTACAGTTGAAGTGCCACTTTATGAATTAAGCCATTAGATTACACGGAAATGGAACCTGAAAATACACCAAAACTAGGCTTAAAGGTCAAAAAAGCCCTTAGTAAAAAATGAAAATTTCATTGAGCCCTTAAAAAGAAGTACACCCTATTCAGTCCTTATTGACCAAAATGTCAGCATCCTTCTACGTGTCATTTCCTGATGGCTGTCGTCAGCCATGTCAGCAACATCAATGGTAAAACAGGTCAACTAACAGGTTTCGTTAATGGAAGGACCTAGTTGATTGTTTTTTGGTCATTAAGGACTCAGTAAGGTGTACTTTTTTTAAGGGCTCAATAAGGTGTACTTTTTTAAGGACCTAGTTGATTGATTTTTTTCATTTTTTTCAGTCAATTCCTAAGCATAGTTAAGGTCCAAACCATAAAGTTAAAGAGATTAAGTGAAAGCATGTTAGTAATTGATTAGGAACCAACCTGGTTTGCAAGAACAGGTGGTGTTTCTTTTAGTTCAAGCACGACATTGGACTGTGCTGCAACAGCTGCCTGAAAAGAAAACAAACACTAGTGTCTAAGATGAAATAAAACGTAAGCAAATAACAAAGAAAATGGTTTTACAACTACCAATATGGCTAAGCTAAACGAGTAACACAGCTATCTGTATGCTGCCCAAGAAGATTTATCTAGCAAGACAATAGTTCCAGTGGTAATCCCACATATTGCTAAAGTAAAAACTCTCTGAAAACTCGCATGACTCTTCGTAATTATCTGAAGAGTCAAGACTACAACTTAGCACCTTAAATCAACAATACATGGCATAAATCATGAAAACAAATTTTAAATGACTATTCTCAATCAAATATTCAGTCTTTACTGATCTTCCAAATGGAAAACAAGCAGTTGATGAATGCATGGATTCTTGAATCTAATGATCAAAAAGCAGATGCGGTTGCAGGATTTTTCGGTTGAATATTGGTGTGTTTGAACTCATAATAAACAACTGGGCCTTAAGAAACAAATATCACAATGATTCTTGTAACTTTATATATATATATTGCAAATTGGCAGTTCTACCATTAAAATTAAGATACATAACTGAGAAATCAAAATAAAACAATGGCCGTCAAATTATCAAGGAAGAAGGAAAGGTTGATCAGCCGAGCGCAACAAGATACGGATAATTCAATTTTAATACTTTTTTCATAGTGAAAAATGTGAGATAGAAAATTACTTGGAAACTTCGCAACTGTTCAGCTTCCTCATCCGCCACTTGTCGTTCATATTCCCTTCTTGACTACATAAACAAGAAAAATATCAGAAATTGGAAAGCATAACAAAAGAAGGGCACTCAGTTATTTAGGAATGGTAGCACCTAATAGAATATATATACATATGTGTATGTGTGTGTGTGTGTGTGTGTGTATACACACATTATAAACCTCTAATAATTGGTGAAAGCATCAATTTTTTCAGCAATCAGAAAGAAGACACAATACAATCAGCAGGAGAAAAACAATCTGCAATCATTGCAAAAAAAGGGAACAATTTTTTTCTCTAATTTCAACAGCTTCCATGATATTTATTAAAGTAGTACTCACCATCACCAATTTATCAAGAAACTCAGTTTCGTCTTCATCCAAAGCTTTGGGTGGCCCTGAAAATGAAGAAGTGTTTAAAACTTTAGCTCTTAAATAAATACATTACAAAATAACAGCAATCTAAAAGTTAAGCACTCACTATGTTTGAACCGTTCATTAAACTCTGCATCTTTCTTGTCTTTATTTTCCTTCAAAATCTGCATTAAAAGGATTAAAAAAAAAGAACGGTTCATCGTTTGAGCTTCATTGGCGAAAAAAAAGAAGAAAAAGAAAATAGCAAATTTATTAGGGTCAATAAAAAAACCTCGTACAGAGGCCTATCCCTCTGGGCAGTGCCATCTTCAATTCGTTCACCTCTAGTTCTTTTTGCTTCATCTAACTGCCATAATTATCCAACCCAGACAATAATCAACACTGAAGAAGGAGATTTTGATCATAACCGGGGAATGTAAAAAATTAGGGTTTAGCATTGGAGGGGCTTAGAAAGTGGTAAGATAAAACTACCTGTTGCTCGGAGACGAAGTTCACCAACTTAATTGAATGCGACGATTCGTCTTCCATTTTTCGAATTTCAGAGCACCAGCTCCAGACAAATTGAAATCACTGCACCTCCTAATTTAACTCGATTTGATCTGATTTTTCTTTTTGCTGCATATATCTATTATGGTTGAAATATGCTGTTAGTCCTTATACTTTGACAAAATTTCATATTTAATCCCTGTCCTTAAAAAGTTAAAAATTAAGTCCTCCAATATTTTTATTTAAAAATTTTAGTTCAGTCATTAAAACCCTAAGTATTCTTTATTAAAATTGGTTAGTTTGGAATTTTGATTAGGTTGTCCTTGTATGATATATGATTGACAGAAAATAAAAATGATAAGTTGGCAATTTTTGGGTAAAAGTATCATGGAGGCCCGTATATTAGGAGTCAAACTGTATTTTGCCCCATTTACTCAAAAAATGAACAAATTAGTCCCTGTACGTTAGATTAAAAAAGCAAACTAATTTTTTCTATTAAAAATTCCATCTATTTCTTTTGTTAAAAACTGGTGTAGCTGACAAAATAACCAAACAAATACACGTAATGTGTCACGTGTACCTCTTGTTGACGAACAAGGAGCAATTTTTAACAGTATAAATAGATAAAATTTTTAACAAAATTATCAATTTGCTCTTGGATATAACATATAGGGACTAATTTATTTATTTTTTTAGTAGAGGGGGCAAAGTGCAATCTGACTCCAAGTATAAGAGCCTCAATGACACTTTTATGCTAATTTTGTTAGAAACTACCAACAATGATGATGATTAGATTACAATTTTTAAATTGAAGAAATAAGATGATTCAATTAATATTATAGCTATGGTGATCAAAGATACCGTTCCCACGAAGACTAAAATTACTAGTAATTACTATCTTTCAGTTATTTAACCGAATATTCGAGCCATTGATGAAAAACTAAAAAGTACCTAAATTAATTAACTAACAAACACGATAAAGAACAAATCAAGAAAATAAACTATTAATAACCAATAAGCGAAATAATACCTAGAAAATAATTCACCTAGACTTCATTTGTCATTATCAATCTAATTTATTTACTTAGTAAATTGATTTCATCTGTCACTATCAATCTAATTTCTTTACTTAGTAACTTGATCTGTAGAAGTCCTTAAAATTATGCTAATATCTCTTTCGAGAGAAAGATTAATTGACTCTAGGTTGATTAATTGAAATTTCTTTCTAATTAAAACCTCTATTATTGCATTAACTCGTGCTATGGACTCCCCAATTAAATTTGACTCTAATCTAGTAGATTTATGGTAGATTTGACTCTAAGGGCAAGACTTCAGGATTTATGGTAGATTTGACTCTAAGAGCAAGACTTCAGGAATAGTTCATGCTTGCAAATGAAAACATCCAAGATACAATATAACCGACCGTGTTGGTCACACAATTGTGTGGTCAAACCATGTGGATTCTGTAACTTGCTTTGATTTTCCGTTTTTAGCTCCATTTGCTTCCAAATGCTTTCCTAAGTATAAAAACATGAATTTAAAGGATTAGGAGTATAAAATTCACCATTAACATGAAATAATCACCCAAAACCGCATTAAGAATGAGATTAAAACATGTTACTTTTAGCACTTATCACTCTTATACTCACATTTGTATTTTTTATTTCATGTTGCTTCAAGCTTCTTCTTTTTATTATTTAATTTTAATCAATATTTTTAACATATTAACTCTTTTGGTTAGATGGTTAGATAATTATAATTACATCATTGAGCCTCAAGTTTCATTATTTTATAAGCATATTAATGTATTTTTATTTCATGTTGTTTCAAGCTTTTTTTTAAATTAATGAATATATTGTTTTCAAGTTTTTTAATCAATCTTTTAATTAATAACTCTTTTATTTATAAAATCAAACAATTATTGCAAATATAATTTGTTTTAGTAAATATAAATTTCAATTAATTATTTCAAGTATCATTATGTTATAAAATATTAGACATATTTGTGTTGCATGACTATAAAGATATCAAGAGTGACGTAAATTTTATGTTGTTACATGACTATAAATATATGTGTAATATTTATTTTTCAATCCATATAGTATTATATATTTTTATGTGTATTTAAAATATTTCACATATAAACATAATAATTAAAAACGTAAATTTAAAATGGTTAAAATATATAATTTATAAATTCATATCAAAATCTATCTTCTACATTTTTTATTTAAAATTTAATAATTTTAAAAGAATAAATTTATTATGAGATAATCATTTAATATATTTTTGGACTATTTATTTATCCATGTGTAGATTTTTTTGGATTATATTTTAATTATTTTCTTGTGAGTTTGTTTGTATTATTTAAATGATCCGTTAGAAATATTTAGTGGGGTTTCACAAATTATATTTTTTAGTTTTGATTTCTCAAATTGTTGTATTTTATTCGACATATTTCTAAATTTATTTGTATAAATATTAAATTATAATAATTATTTAATATAATTATAAGATAAATTATTTTATAATTAATGATCGGGGATGTAAAATCTAACTATTATAAATTTAAGAATAAAAAAGATTAAAATATTTTTCTTCTAAACTTGGATATATCTTCCATTAAATAGTCCAAGCTATCTTTGATTCGAATTTGTATGTTTTTAACAAGATATCAAATTAAATTAGAAAGTTCATTGTGAATGATGGAGGTTTCCAACCCAGAGAATGAAGCTAAACAACTCTTTCATTAAGTTAATCATGCATAAGAATGCTATCTAAGAACGTTGCATAAACTATATCATTTACAGCTCCGACAAATTACTAAATCTTAACAAAAGTTATGATAGGAAATAAATGAAAGAATGAAAAGTTGATATCTAAGCCTAATTCGTTGGCATCTCGAACCGGCAAATAGGACAATAATGGCTCTGCTTCAGCCACTTCTCGATGCAATCGACATGAAAAGTATGAGAACAAGGCATCTGAGAAGCATAAAACCCAACCTCCAGCTCCTCCAAACATATTATGCAATCTTCTTCATCTCCAGCTTCTACTTTGACCATCTTTACCATCTCCTTAACCAATGACTCTTTAGCCGGAACCATACCATAGTTACTGCTTTCAAACTCCAATGCCGATTCAGCCAAAGCTCTTCCCATCAAAACCCCGTCACTGTGAACAGAATCGTGTTCCACAATGGAAGCATGTATCAGTGATCGTAAGGGCAAGACTTCAGGAATAGTTCCTATGCTACGCATCCCACGTACAAAATTTTCATGAACGAAGTTATGATAAGCAAGGGAGGCCGTGTTGATTCGGAGCCTTCTAAACGTGTGAAACAGGTACTGGTTTTCCATAATGTCGAGCTCGAAACGAAAGGTTTCTCGTAAGGACGCACGGTTGGTGATGGTGGAGATGTCTGCTAAGCAATCATGGTGGACGGATAGGAGAACGAAGTCAATGGTTAATTCAATATTGATGAAAGCAACATCATGAGTTGTCTCCAAAAGTTTGCTGGTGAATGATATCATACTCGCATGGAGTTGAAGCCATTGAGAAAAACTTGAGAAACAAGAAAGCTTTAAGAAATCAGATTGTTTTGAACTTTCTAACTCTGGTAAGACTATTTTATAAGAGGACAAAGGCGGTTTAGAAGTATTGGATTAGGAAAAGGAGATCTCATTTGTAAATATAACATGTATTAATAACTCCTAATAAAGAATAACAACGTAATCCCCTAAATGCCCTCGCTGGAAAATTCCGAATTATGATTCCATGATATTAACGTAACCAAAGAAGGTTGAATTATAAAAGTGGAGAGATATTAACTTCAATAGTTTACTTCTGACTTGGTGTCCTTAGAGAGGTAATTTTAAGTTGTTTGAAAAGGATCTTTCTAAACAATGTAAGATTTGGTATTTTTGCTTATTTTGTGATGGTTGAAGAAGTTTGTACGTATCAATGATGCTTATTTTGTCAAGGAACTAACTAGACATCATCACTCTGATCGAGATGATGATAGGTCTCGAGTAGAAGCAGCTGGTGGCTATGTTGCTGATTGGGGTGGTGTATCACGTGGGCGATCTCCCGTTCTATTGGTGATGTATCATACAAAAGGTGATGTTCTAAATTGGAAGAGTCAGTCTCTGCATTGTGTCCATCTAGCTTCCCTCCATTTATCTTCTTCTTTGGCTATAGCCTCCTGAAAATTTTGAGACTACAATTCTTATGGCTTGGTTCAGGGTAAAATGTTCAAAGTAAAACTGAACTTGCTGGTCAAATCCACAGACGTCGTAGTAACCTTTTTGAAGGGAGGGAGTTATTTTATTCAGTGGACGGCTCCATGTTCATAAAAAAGTGTTTTATGATGCATATATTGGTTTCTTTGATGATTCTCATTTATATGTTAAAGCATGTGCATTGGGGTAGTCTAAAATTGAAAGTAGGTAGGTCCTTTAGGCTTGATTTCATGGTATTCTTTTCTTTTTCCCACTAGACATCTCCTTCCTGATGAAGCGTGTGTAGCAGCAGGTTCTGCTTTAATGTCATCTTATAGTTGTGATTGTATCCTGCACTGCTTCATGTTGGAGCAGATACCCTGGCAGTTTGTTGTACCATTTTAGATCATATAGAATGGTTTGGTTTATTTAAAAAATAATTATTACAAGAAATGGGAAATATTCTGATTTGAGATATGCGAAGATTCATGTTTTGCCATCCATCATTTAAAGATTGCACTAACCTTTTATCAGTTATCCATGTCTGTGCTTTCAGCTTTAGTTTTACATTCTGTTTGTTTTTCCATTAAAAAGTTCTCATCTTGCCTATTATAGTTGTGCTTGGGTCTTGCACCGCTCCATGTGAGGGCATGTAAAGAAAGGAGCCCTACCCAGTACCCACTTCCCTGGCAAATTGTGTACTCCTTTTTCTTCTTTTTTTTTTTTTTTTTTTGTGAAAGCAGTTCTGTTTTCAAGCACTACACCAAAACAGACTTTTAGCGGCGGTTTTAGCGGCGTTTAGATAAAAAACGCCGCTAAAAATCAAGCATTAGCGGCGCTTTTAATAAAATGCCACTAAAGATAGAGTATTAGCGGCGCTTTTTAAAAAACGCCACTAAAAATGAGCATTAGCGGCGTTTTCCATAAAGCGCCGCAAAAAACCTAAGTCCAACGACGTCGTTTTCTGAGTTTTTGGGGGCATTAGCGGCGTTTTTGAAGAAGCGCCGCTAATGCTAAGGGCTTTAGCGGCGTTTTTGAAGAAGCGCCGCTAATGCTCTATTTTTAGCGGCGTTTATGAGGAAGCGCCGCTAATGCTCAGATTTATCATATTAAATAATTTTTTGGGTTTTTTAAAAGTTTTTTGGGTACATTACTGAGTGTTTTTTCATTTACATATTAAATAATTTTTTATATAATCGTTAAAAGAGATTTATCACTATAGTTTAAGGTTTTTGGTTTAGGGTATATGTGGTTTAGAGTTTAAGGTATATAGGGGTTACTATTTTAAGGTTTTTGCAGATTTTTGTTGGTGTGGTTTGGATCCTAGTGTTTCTTGATATTTTGTTGTTGGTGGTTAGAGATTTTTGTTGCTTGATAGAAATGTGTTTAACTCTGGATATTTTCATCATTTCAGGCAAGAATGATTTATTTTTATTATGGTCTGATTATGGTTTTAGTCCCGATCTGTTATCATTTTATTTTAATTTAGTATAATTTGGTTTTTAATTTTATAATATTGACGTGAATTTAAAAAAATGGTAGATGTGTGAATTTATTATTCGTTAGGATTGATTGGAATTTTAGGTGTTCATGTGTAAAAGTTTCATAACTTGTTTGTTCTGTTGTTTCAGAAACTGAATATGACCCATGGTTTTGCTTGGCACTTTTACATTTTAAATTATCTGTAACACCTTACTATTTTCTTCTTCCTATGGATACCATTACAGCTTGCAGTTGAATGTTTCTTTTAGGTATTCCTGCCTCCAATTCGCCTTCTGTTTGTTGATTGAATTTTTTTAAGTTATTAGGTTTGGACATTGGTGCTAGGGAGAAGTAAGGAAATCCTAAAGTTGATGATGGATTCAAGGTTCCAAAAGAAAAAATCACCTGCATTGCGGCATCTGTTGATGTGGATGAGGAGTTTGAATCTTTCGGAGTTGAAGAAACTAGGAGTACTGTTACAACTAGGAGTTTGAATCTTTTGAAATATCTTTATGATTAAGGAACTATACTAAATGCGGTCACAAAACTTATGGAGGACAGTTATAAGGGTTGGGGTTTAAGGGTTAGGGGTTTACGGTTTATGTTTTACGATTTAGGGGATAGGGGTTAGGGGTTTATGGTTTATATTAATTAGTTTTTTTAAATTTATATATTAAACAATTTCTTATATAATTGTAAAATATATAATATTAATTTTAATATATTAAAATTGTGATTATAGTTTAAATTATTTAAGAACTTAATAGATAAATTTTATATATATTAACTGGTTTAGGATTTAAGGTTTACTTGAGATTTGTTAAATGATAAAAAGTATACAATCAATTAATGCTTTTATATTTAAAAATATTTAATCTAAACCATTTGATATATTTAAATATTAGATTTAACAAAAAATTTGATAAATAAATAAATAAAGTAATGATTGATATGAATAGGTAACTATCTATTTTGGATAGGACCAAATTATAACAAATAAAATGAAATACAAAACTAAAATCATTCCACATCAAACATCTAGCATAATAGTTATATTTTAGTTAAGAAGAAATATCTCTAATAAAATGGAGATTAAATCGGAAAATAATAATATAAAATCGTGATTAACATTTCAATCTTTAATAGAAATCGTAATTAACATTGGATAATTCTAACTTAATAATTAATTGCACCATTAAATCATTTGTTTTCTTATTAAAATATATGATATTTATTTTGAGAGTAATTGATTTTTTATAAAAATCCAATTTATAAAAATAATAATAATAAATATTTTAAAAAATCACTTAACTAAAAATTTTTAGTAGACAAAATAAATTTTTTTAATAAAATAAAACGGCGTCGTTTTGTTTAAAATGAAATATTTTTGTATAAAAAAGCCGCAAAGTTAATCAAAATCCCGCTCACCCAAAAAATGATTTTTTGTTACTCGCGCATTACCCCCTCTTCTTCTCATTTCTGTCGTGTGCCCTAAATCACCAAATAATAGTTTGTTTTTCTTAGTTGAAATCCCCCAAATTTCCCATTTCCAACAATACCAATCAATACACCTACACCAATCACACTTCTTTTTCCTTTTCATTTCACTGGACTGAAACCCTAGATGAGAAGAAATCCTAGATGAGAAGAAATCGGAGGAAGAGGAGTTGAAAGATAAAGAAATCGGAGGAGGGGGAGTAAGGAGGTTTTTGCGCTTTGTTTTCCCCCCTTTCTTTTACATTGCCTTACTAAGATGCCATTGGCTGTTCGCTGAAATAAAGAGATAAAAAAAAAGGTTGAAGAAGGTGAAGAATCTTTGTTTCAGTTTCTTTTTCTGTCTTTGCTTAACTAGAGTCAGTGTATAAAGCATCAGGGGGAAAAAGATAAATATCATAAGTCATTCTATGGGGGGTCTTCTAGTAAAATGTTTCATGGGCCTTCACAGTGATGTAAGCTATCTATTGCATCTCTTATCTCCTCCTTTTTCTGCTTTACTGTGCTCTTTATCCTTGTTTTTTCCCACACGAGTTCTAGTTTCGTGTTCTATCTCTTTGTGATGCAATGCTTCTTTTCTTGTACAGGTTTTTGAGAAATATGTGAAGAACTAGATTGCGATTGCTGCACCTTTTCGGGGTAAATGGTCTTTATAACTTGAGTATCATGTAAGATGATAGTTTCAGATCCTTTGTTGCCCAAAAGGAAGCTGCAAAATAATACAACAATACCTGAATTAAACAAATTCTATTTTAAAGGTCACATAAGACGTATTATAATATTTTCTTCGAATCATACGATGTTGAATTTTTTCCATTGCATTTCTTGATCTACTAAAATCTGAAAATTGGTCAAAATATTGGGTTTATAAGGGAAATTACTGTACAGACTATAGAGTAATGAATCCTAGGTTGAGCTTTTTTCTTTTTTAACAAAATTACAAAATATATATTTGTTCAAGCACCCCAGGCATTTCCAAGTGAGGATTATCTCTGATATGTTTCATTAGAAGCTATCTTAAGATTAGTCACGAGAAGTCTAAGACAATGTAGTTCTATCAAACAATGGCATGCAGTTCCCTTGATGTTCATCTTTTTCCTTATATATGTTCCAAGGTGATTTCTTATAAGCAGGTTTTGAAATATATAAGTTTCTCCAATTAATAGTACACTGGAACTGTCAGTTGAATCACTTCAAAAGAACTTCATATGCTCAATAGCTGGTTTTATTGAGTCAAGTTGCTTATTGAGTTGCTATTGAAATGATTCAACAGGTGCACCTGGATATATTGCTTCTACCTTCCTAAATGGAGTGTCATTTGTTGAAGGGTGGGAACAGAACTTTTTCATTTCAAAGTGGAGCATGCATCAATTAGTATGTGATTATGTTCTAATTACTTTTTCATTTTCAGTATTTCTACTTAGATGCCAACGAGGGCATGGATAGTCTGTTGACATGCCCATTAATTTATGAATGTTTTATTTAATATTTTTATCGTTATTATTATGTAAATTATGAGTAAATATTTGATGCCACAATTTTTGTCATGTTTTTGTGATGCAATATGGTTTGAGTTCCATTTTATGAAAGACATGAAAAACAAAATATTAGATACTGTTAATTTGAGTTCTATTTTACATTGGCCTTTTTAAGAACTTGGGAAACATCAATGACCTTTCTTCTAAGGACCATCCAGGATATTATGTGATAAGCAGCATCGAATGTTGTTAATCGATATGTTTAAGTGCTGCAAATTTAAGTGTTTAAATGTTGTAAATTGAAGTGTTTAAGTGCTGCAAATTGCAGTGTTTAAGTGCTGCAAATTGAAGTGCTTAGTTGCTGGAAATTGAGATGTTTTATCGCCGTAATTGAGGTGTATAAATGTTGTTAATTGATATGTTTAAGTGCTGCAAATTTAAGTGTTTAAATGTTGTAAATTGACGTGTTAAAGTGCTGCAAATTGAAGTGTTTAAGTGCTGCAAATTGAAGTGCTTAGTTGCTGGAAATTGAGATGTTTTATCGCTGTAATTGAGGTGTATAAATGTTGTTAATTGATATGTTTAAGTGCTGCAAATTTAAGTGTTTAAATGCTGTAAATTGACGTGTTTAAGTGCTGCAAATTGAAGTGTTTTAAGTGCTGCAAATTGAAGTGTTTAGTTGCTGGAAATTGAGATGTTTTATCGCCGTAATTGAGGTGTATAAATGTTGTTAACTGATATGTTTAAGTGTTGCAAATTTAAGTGTTTAAATGCTGTAAATTGAAGTGTTTAAGTGCTGCAAATTGAAGTGTTTAAGTGCTGCAAATTGAAGTGCTTAGTTGCTGGAAATTGAGATGTTTTATCGCCGTAATTGAGGTGTATAAATGTTGTTAACTGATATGTTTAAGTGTTGCAAATTTAAGTGTTTAAATGCTGTAAATTGAAGTGTTTAAGTGCTGCAAATTGAAGTGTTTAAGTGCTGCAAATTGAAGTGCTTAGTTGCTGGAAATTGAGATGTTTTATCGCTGTAATTGAGGTGTATAAATGTTGTTAATTGATATGTTTAAGTGCTGCAAATTTAAGTGTTTAAATGTTGTAAATTGAAGTGTTTAAGTGCTGCAAATTGAAGTGCTTAGTTGCTGGAAATTGAGATGTTTTATCGCTGTAATTGAGGTGTATAAATGTTGTTAATTGATATGTTTAAGTGCTGCAAATTTAAGTGTTTAAATGCTGTAAATTGAAGTGTTTAATTGCTGCAAATTGCAGTGTTTAAGTGCTGCAAATTGAAGTGCTTAGTTGCTGGAAATTGAGATGTTTTATCGCTGTAATTGAGGTGTATAAATGTTGTTAATTGATATGTTTAAGTGCTGCAAATTTAAGTGTTTAAATGCTGTAAATTGACGTGTTTAAGTGCTGCAAATTGAAGTGTTTAGTTGCTGGAAATTGAGATGTTTTATCGCCGTAATTGAGGTGTATAAATGTTGTTAACTGATATGTTTAAGTGTTGCAAATTTAAGTGTTTAAATGCTGTAAATTGAAGTGTTTAAGTGCTGCAAATTTAAGAGTTTAAGTGCTACAAATTGAAGTATTTAGTTGCTGGAAATTGAGATGTTTTATCGCTGTAATTGAGGTGTGTAAATGTTGTTAATTAATATGTTTAAGTGCTGAAAATTTAAGTGTTTAAATGCTGTAAATTGAAGTGTTTAAGTGCTGCAAATTGAAGTGTTTAGTTGCTGAAAATTGAGATGTTTTATCGCTGTAATTGATGTGTATAAATGTTGTTAATTGATATGTTAAGGTGCTGCAAATTGAAGTGTTTAAATTTAACTTGTTTTAGTTTATGTGCTATGTGATGATTGTGTTTTAAAATTTAACTTGTTTTAGTTCCTTACATTCTTATAGGATTCACACTCAAGGAGCAAGAAACATCTTAGCAACTCATTGGGATCGAGCAGTCAAAAGTCAGAATCAAGTGACACACAAGAGCTAGATTTGGAGCTTAAACTGTCACTGTAATCAGTAATTTTTTTGCTACTTTAAATGCATGCTCATGGAACTACATTTTATGCTTTCCTAGAATTGTAAGTTCAAATAAGTTGATATGAACTAGTTTCAATTTTTTTTAAAAAAATTTCAAAGGAATGTTATGTAATCAAAGGTAATTTGACTTGCTGCATGAGATATAGTGAAAAACATTTATCTTCTTGTTCATGAATTTTCATTTTAATACGTCTTCAAATTAAATGATACATTTTTTAATTGGTGGAATCTCACATTTGCTGTTGCTGCAATCTCTAACCTAAGAATGGAGCAGTTCTAAAGGATTTGCTTAAGCAAGTAAAGGGATTGGCATTTTTATAATAATTTAGGATAGGAATGGAGCAAATTCAAAGAATGGAGTGGCGTTTTTATAATTTTTTTTAAAATTTTTCGTGACCTTTAGTGGCGTTTTTGGGAAAAGCGCCACTAAAGGTCTTGGTCTTTAGCGGCGTTTGCGGGAGAAGCGCCGCTAAAGGTCTTGGTCTTTAGCGGCGTTTGCGGGAGAAGCGCCGCTAAAGATCCTGGTCTTTAGCGGCGTTTGTGGGAAAAGCGCCGCTAAAGTTAGCGACGCGATCTTTAGCGGCGTTTTTTTCGGCGCTTATCAAAGCGCCGCTAAAGGCCTAAAAAAGCGCCGCTAAAAGCCTGTTTTGGTGTAGTGAAGGAACAATGGCGGGGTGTTCATTCGGTTAACCGACCCGAAATAACATTAACCGAATTAATCGACCTTTCAAAATCTTTAACCGTTAACCGATCCGAAATTTTTTTCAAAAAAATTAACCGAACCGAAATTTTTTCGGTTAATTTGGTCGGTTAACCGAATTAACCAAAAATTATATGTTTTTTTTTATTTTTGGTTAAAAATTAACCGAATTACCCGAATTAACCGAGTTACCCGAATTAACTGAATTACCCGAATTAACCAAATTAACCAAATTGAATCACTACATAATTAAATTATTTTTAGACTTTTAGACTTTTAGACTTTAGTTTTAGTCTTAGTTTTAAAATTTTTTTTATTTATTAAATTATTTGTAATTTAATTTTATGATTGGGTTGGGTTGGGTAATTGGGTTGGGTTGAATACTTGGGTTTAGATTGGGTTTAGGTGAATAGTGGGCCTATTTATATATTATAATTTTATTGATTAATTTTTTCGATTAACCGAAAAAATTCGGTTAACCGACCGGTTTCGAACCGAATTAACCGTTAACCGAAAAATCAAAAAAAATTAACCGACCCCCGACCGAAAAAATTCGGTTAACCGACCGATTAACTGAATTCGGTCGGTTAACCGAATTTTTTCAGTTTTACCCGAATTTTGTACACCCCTAATGGCGGTGTAATGGAAAAGTAGCTATTATTATTAACTTCGATTTCGACTAAGAATTAGTAACCTATGAGCCTCTGACTAATAAATAACAATATTGACTCTCTTTTTTTAAAAGGAATTATATCGTGAATTGGAATTTTTAATTAAGGTTGAAGCATCACTTTTATTAATATTTAATTTTTTATTAAGTAATTCTTTTATGGGTAAATTATTAAAATAGTCATTTTTGTTTATCTCATGTTACATTTTTAGTCATTTATGTTTGAAATGTTGCGTTTTAGTCACTTATCTTGACGTGTTGTAACATTTTAGTTATTAAGCTATTAATTGCGTTAACGGTGTAATGGTAAGTGATGTAACACATTAAATCATCATTTCAAACAAAATTTTTGGTTAAATTATACAATTGATCCCTTATTTTTCATTTTGAGCAATTTAATTTTTTTCTTTCATGTTCTTTTAACTTTCCTTCTTTTTTTCTCTCTTTGCTTCTCTTTTAATGTAGTTTTCTATGTTTTCCATTTGATAAAACTAAAGGGAAGAAGAAAAGGAAATTAAAGAAAAAATAAATTATTCAAAAAATAAAAGTATAGGGACTAATTTTAAAAAATAAAAATATAGAAAAATTATGTTAAAAGACGAAGAAGGGAGGAAAACAAAGGGAGAAGTAGAAGAGAATAAAAAGAAAAAGAAAAAAAAGTTAAAAGAACATAAAGAAAATAATTAAATTGTTCAAAACGAAAAAATATGAGGACTAATTGTATAATTTAACCTAAAATATTTGTTTGAAATGATGATTTAACGTGCCACGTCAGCTTACCATTACACCTTTAACGGAAATTAAAGGATCAGTGACCAAAATGTAATCTGACGTAAACAAAAGTGACTATTTTAATAGTTTACCATTCTTTTTTTAAATTTCACTATTATAAATATAGTATACATACAACTACAATATAATTATAATTATAAATATATGCTCAAATTATTACAATTAAAAATTAAACTAGTATAAAGCACCGCGGATGAAAAATTTAAAAAGAAACTAATGAAATCCATCCATAGAATACGCAAATGTTAACATTGAAAACCATCCATAGCATACGCAAATGTTAACATTGAAGACCACACACTGTATTGCGAATAAAGGGAATCCAGTCTACATGCTCTAAGATCCAAGGTCTTTGTCTTAGATAGAAATGTCAATGACTCATTCGCTTAAGTGTTACATTTTTTAACGTTGTTTGTGAAGTCTAAAAATTTTGTTAGTTGGGGAAAAACCAAATTTTATTTTAAGGGATCGAAATTAAATTATAAATTTTAGGGATTAAAGTATAATTTTAATTATTATATTAATTTATTGGTTCAAAATTTTTAAAAGAAATAAATTGAAATTTTATCACATTAGGGGTTAGAATGCAATTCAGCTATTATATTAACATATAATTTCATATTTTAATGGAATTAATATGAAATCCCTACCGTTTTAGGGCCAATGCCTCTATTTATCTTTTGGCATTGTCCCTATATACTAATAGCGTATCAAATAATTTAGGGTTACATTATTAGTGATTTTTTCTACTACATGAACAAAGTTGCAAGACACTTATCTGTATGGTTAAAAAAATTTGATAAAAATATAAAATTAGTTATTAAGAAAAATAGACATGTGGTAGTATTTTATATGAATTGCAAGTTTAAATATTTCACCTGCAATATATCAAATACTAACATTTGTATCATTCATTTAATTTTGGTTTGATTTAAAAAAACTATAATATTATTGATCTATATAATCTATATATAATAATTTGTGGGAGGTGCGGTGCATAAATAAATATTAATAACTTTCTTTAAACATCATTAAAAATTAAATAATTATAAAAAACCTTAAAACCCTACAACCTAAACACCGAGATCTTAAACAAAATAACTCCTATGTAATAAACAAAATCAATTAAGCCCTTTTAAAATTTATTAGAAAATTTTATAAACAAAATTTATTAAAAAGATTTTAAATTTTAAAATTATAAAAATTTTATTAAAAATAACAATACCCACCCATTAAAATCTAATGGTTATAAGATTTAAAAAAATGATCCCACTCTTTTATCGAGCCAAGATTGTTATTTTTAATAGAAAATTGAACATTTAAAATTTTATAACTTTTTATGAATTTTGTTTATATTTTGTTTATGATTTTTAAATAATTTTAAAATTTAAAACCACTTAATTATTTTTTTTAATTTGTTACATTTTGACTCTTTAGCCTTATTAGGTTCTTTAAAAAAATTCTAATTAACTTCCAATAACCAAATGCAATCAATAATGTTTAAATTTGAAGCAAATGTAATTAGCATTTATTTATCTTAACCAAACGTAATTTTCATACTATCTTCATTAATCTTCAGACTTGGTTTATAAAAATAAAGTTTCGAAACTGCATTGTCCAATACAACTAAAAATCAGGTCATTACAATATCAATACGTGCCGGTACCAAGAGAAAAGGATATGCTCATCAGTACAATACTTAGTACATTGTTTTGGACCCAGAGTAAATCAAGAAAGAAAGAAAAAATCCTTTATTTTTATTTTTTATGAATATTGGAATTTGAAAATTCTTAATCTTATTTTTAAAACAAAAATACAATCATGTCACATCAAATTAAGCTTGAATTTGAGGATTTGGATTTCCAAAACTTTTACCCAAATCTTAGATTCCAAAACCGCTATTAATGAAATCTTATTCTAAGTTTTTTGTGGAACTATTTGCAGCCATTATTTATCTCAATCATACATAGCAATGCCATCCTAGAGGAGGAATAATTGTTCTAATAAAGGAATATCTTACGTAGAATGTGTTGCTTTCTTTAATTATTTACAAAGGTGGTTCGAATGACTTGTTGGTGACAAATTATTTATAATCTAACATAGTACTGTTGCTTTGTTAATCTGGGTGAAAATAAAGCCAATAAAATGGTTAAAATCTATTGGAACATGAGATAAAAGAAGTGGATCATGTGCTTCAATATTTGTTTCATTTAGCAAGAGAGAAAGTCTTTGGCAAGCTTCTATTAATTGATTTAATCTTAAAGGCCATAACAAAATTTGTCAGCGGGAAGCTGTACCTATTTAATCAGCGAAGCCTCTTGGTATAAATGTACCAAGAAACCTTTAACATAAGAAAGGGAATGTCAGTTGGGGGCTTACTGCACTATTTTCGCAGATGTTCAAGGGACAATGCACACATCACCATGTTGGGTTTCTTATTATATCATTGTAGAAGGCATCATATTTGGTTTTCTTTTACAATATCTGGTTTCGTTCTTGTTACTACTTTTTTTTCAAACGTTTGCAGATATTGTAATGCTTGCAATCAATCTCTTTTTCTCAATCTGTACCTTTAAGTTTTATATTTGCATAAACTATCATCTACAGCTCCAACAAATGACTAAATCTTAACAAAAGTTATCCAATAACACAGGAAATAAATGAAAGAATGAAAAGTTGATATCTAAGCCTAATTCGTTGGCATCTCGAACCGGCAAAAAGGACAATAATGGCTCTGCTTCAGCCAGTTTTCGATGCAATCCCCATGAAAAGTATGAGAACAAGGCATCCGAGAAGCATAAAACCCAACTTCGAGCTCCTCCAAGCATATCATGCAATCTTCTTGGTCTCCATCTTCTACTCTTACCATCCTTACCATCTCCTTAACCAATGACTCTTTAGCCGGAACCATACCATAGTTACTGCTTTCAAACTCCAATGCCGATTCAGCCAAAGCTCTTCCCATCGAAACCCCGTCACTGTCCACAATGGAGACGTGTATTACTGATCGTAAGGGCAAGACTTCCCGATTAGTTCCTATGCTACGCATCCCACGTACAAAGATTTCATTAACGAAGTTGTGATAAGCAAGGGAGGCCGTGTTGATTCAGAGTCTTCTAAACGTGGGAAACAGAGCTTGGTCAAGCAGGTACTGGTTTTCCAGAATGTCGAGCTCGAAACGAAAGGTTTCTCGTAAGGACGTATGGTTGGTGATGGTGGAGATGTCTGCTAAGAAATCATGGTGGACGGGTATGAAAACAAAGTCAATGGTTAATTCAATATTGATGAACTGGGAAGCAATATCATGAGATTGCGAGATGATGTTGTCTTCGAAAGTATGCTGCTGAAAGATATGGGGTTGAAGCCATTAAGAAAAACTTCAGAAACAAGAGAGCTTTAAAGCAACCAGACTAAGTTTAAACTTGAGAGAAGAAAGAAAGCTTTAAGAAATCAGATAAGTTTCTAGTTCTCGTAATACTATTTTATAAGACGTCAGTGGCGGTTTAAAAGTATTGGATTAGAAAGAGGAAATCTCATTTATTAAGGGGCTATATTATAAATATTCCAATTGTTGTAATAGAATTTATAAGTGGAATGGACTCCGATTTCCACTTGTAGCTTTAGGAATTCGAGGATTACTTCCTACATACTCCATGCTATGCTACGAATTGTCGATCCCTAAAACCAGTAGAATCTTGGACGACAGAAATTTTTGGAATTACAGTTGAGCTTCAATTCCATGGCTGCCTTTGCATTTCCCTACACACTCTCTCTCACAAAACCTTCCATTTCAAAGTCCTTAACTACCCCTCACCATGTAAAGCTTCTGGTTTCACCTACGACCAGGAAAAACACTTCAAACACTTGCAGCTGCAGTGCCCAAAATACCCGTTGTGCTCCTTCAAATTCCCCACTATAAGTAAAATAATTATGCTGAAATGATTACAATTAAGAATTAAACTAGTATAAAGTACCGCGGATGAAAATTTTGAAAACAACCTAATGGAACTCATTTATAGCATATACACTTATTAAGATTGAAGACCACATATTACATTGCAGATAAAGGGGATCGAATCTACATGTTCAAAGATTCAAGATCTTTGCCTTAGATAAAAATGTCAAAGACTCATTGGTTTAAGTGTTATCCTTTTTGACGTTGTTTGTGAAGTCAAAATCAAATTTGGCCTTTCCCCAACTAACAAAATTTTTAAAGGGATCGAAATTAAGTTGTAAATTTTAAGGGATTAAAGTATAATTTTAATAATTATATTAATTTATTGTTTCATAATTTTTAAAGGAAATAAATTGAAGTTTTATCACATTAGGGGTTTAGAATGCAATTCAACTATCATATTAGCTTATAATTTCATAATCTTTAATGAAAATGAAATGGAATCCCTACCATTTTAGGGACAGCCTCTATTTATATCTTGGCATTGTTCCTATATATTAATAGTGTATCAAATAATTTAAGATTACATTATCAGTGAAAATTTTCTACCATTTATCTATAATAATTTGTGGGAGAATATTTGATGTACTGTTGGTGCATAAATCCATGCACCATTAGTGAATAAAAATATGAGGAGGACTTATAAATAAATATAAATAAATTTCTTTAAACATAATTAAATAATAATTAATTATAAAGAAACCCTACAACCTAAACACGAGATCTTAAACAAAATAACTCCTATGTAATGTTGATTGTAAAGGTTTTAGTAACAAGTTAAAAAAAATCAATTAAGTCCTTTTAAAATATGGTTATAAGATTTTTTAAAAATTGACCCGTTTGCCGGTTGGCACGAATATTTCGTCTGTCACTTTTGACACGTTTTCTTTCGGTGGGATTATTGTTTTGGTGTTCCAGAAGCTTTCGTCTAGTTATGGAGGAGGATCTAGCAAATCTCCATATAATTGACGATGATGAGGATGCTTTCAAGGAAGCAGCGGCCGTTGTGGAAGAAGATTACAAGTTCTGTGTGGTGGGAAGATGCTTAACTGACAATGTGGTTCATTTTCCTTCACTGTGAAATACGATTGCTAATTTGTGGCATCCAATATGAGAGATTTCTACTACGAATCTTGGTGGTAAAAGTTATTTGTTTCAATTTTTTATGCTGTTAATCTGAACAGGATGCTGGAAGGTACACCCTGGTTTTTTAACATCTGATCTTGATTCGAAAGATGTGATGACCCGATGACTGTCCCTTTGGATTTTGCTGATTTTTGGGTCTAGATTCATGATCTTCCCCAGGTTCCATGGCATGCCAGTTTGAAATTTTTTGGGGGGGTTATCAAATATATGGCACTTCGATTTCAGTATTAGGATCATGAAGGTATATGCGGATCAAAGCTCAGATAGATACCAGAATGCCCTTGAAAAGGAAAAAAAAATGTTAGTTGGCAAGGATCAGATTGTTTATGCTCGATTTCAATATGAAAAGTTAAGTCTTTTCTGTTTCTTGTGTGGCAAACTAGGTCATGGTGAAAACTTCTGCCCAGTTTGGGTTAGGATTGATTCGAGCTGTGTTGCCTTTGGGTGGGATGCTTCTCCGCTGGCTTCGATGAAAAAAAGAATGGCTGGTCTTAGTCGGTGGTTACGTGAGCCTGATAGTTCGATCATCTCGAAAGTAGAAAATGAAAGTGGGCTTTCAAGGAGTAATTCAAGGGATAATGGGAATCATGGGCGGTTTTTAAGGGATGGATTGGTTATTCCTTCTCAAAAACTCAATCATAATCTAAGTGGTGCAAAAATTATGGGAGGTGAGAGGAGTAGGCCACTAATGAAATCCATGGAAAATGGGCCAAATATAGGAGGCCCAAATGTTAATGGAGCAATGGAATTATCTTCGAATAGAGAAGAGAACCCGATTCCAATTGTTGAAGGGAAGAAAAGGCAACGAACAGTGGGTGAGTCTTCTACTGCTGTTCTCGGAGATGAAACAGAAGAACGCCATGAGATATCGACTAGCTCTGCCAAGTAGGGCGGTTGGGCACAATGAAAACATTAAGCTAGAATGTTGGTGGTTTGGGATACCACAGACAGTGAACCATCTCAGGAACAAGCTGAGAGAAGTTTCTCCCCAGATTTTGTTTCTCTTTGAAACAAAAATTAGTGCAAAGAAAATGGAAGGTGTTAAAAGTGTGGATTTTAGAATGGTATCGATGTAGGGGCATTGGGTTCTAAAGGCGGTTTATCGTTGGGTTGGAAAAATGGTTTCTTGGTGAGCTTGCGTAGTTTCTCAAACTTCCACATTGATGTAGTTATCAACATAATTAGAATGTGGGACCTTATTCGCCAGATGGGACAGGATCAATTGCTACCATGGCCGGTGATAGGCGATTTTAAGGAAATATTGTTCTCTTCTGAGAAAAGAGGAGGTCGTATGCGGTCAGAAAGGCAAATGAAGAATTTTCGTAATGTGTCGGAGGAATGTGAATTGACCATTTGAGGTTTAATGGCAGATGGTATACTTGGGAGAGAGGTAGGCTAGCCTCGAATAATATTAGGGAGTGTCTAGATAAAAAAAAGTTTGATAAATCTTGACGGATAAATTATTTATCGCTATAGACTTAACTGTCATATGAAAGTTTATTTACAGTGAATTATGAATAAAGATAAAATATATTGTAAGAATATTTATTTTCACACCCCAAATAAAAATAATAAGTAAATTTTTTTTTGAAAAAATCACACTTTTATTAATTAAATGAAAATCACGCGGAAAAAAAGGTTACAAATAATCT
The DNA here is from genome assembly GCF_025698545.1 of Gossypium raimondii. Taxonomy (NCBI): domain Eukaryota; kingdom Viridiplantae; phylum Streptophyta; class Magnoliopsida; order Malvales; family Malvaceae; genus Gossypium; species Gossypium raimondii. The sequence continues at coordinate 4,152,041 of NC_068572.1, forward strand.
AGCTCATATGTAATGTATATACTAAAAATTTATTTATTATTTTTTCTCACATGAAAATAAATTTATAAGATACTAATAATAATATACTTGTTCCTCGACAATACTCTTGTTCCTCGACAATACTCTATGGTTCAACTGTAGGTTCGAACTTTGGAGACAATATTGTTAGAAGAAACAGTCATGAACCCGAACATGGACCATAAAAAAGACATACATAATATCAAAAAATACTATATGATTCAACTTCAGATTCTTCTTCCTTTTTTTCATCTACTGGTGTAGCTTCCTCTAGTTTTGCTTGTTACTTTTGATCTTCTTCACGCCAGGTGAAACACGTATATATTAAAATCAGTATCACAAACACCACTGTGATGCATACCATCACTGTTCCAAATATATTCTTTCTCAACTTATCTTTAAAATCTGTATTTTCAAATAAAACAATTATGTTAGATAATTATAATACAAGTTCGAATATCAATATCCAATATTAAGGAACAAATTTTTCATGCATGAACAAGACAATAAAATAATTATAAATATACATATATATAATGTTGAAGAAAAAATGCCCATTCTTGGTAGCTAGCTCGAAATCTTAATAAAAAGCTAATTTGGTTGAAAAATTCTTCTTCTTCCAACGGTAACTCCAAGCTTTAGTGTGTCTCTATTTATAGTAGTTTTATGCTTAACTTAGGCTAACTAGGGTTATTTAAACACTTTTTTTTAATTCAATAAATGAGGATATGCTTTTAGGATTAAGTATAGACTAAGATATTTGGATTTAAAGTTTGCCAAGTTAAAGGTTTCAGTTACATGGGAGCTTAGTTTAGGCTTATATTTTGTATTCTTGTAATGAGTCCTTCACTGATTTTTTGATGTATTGTTGTGTGAATTTGTTGTGTTGAAGTTTCAGATTCAATAGGACCTTCTACGAGTAGAGATAAAGGTAAGGAAAAGCTAGTTTGAGCTTTCGGCTTTTTGGCAAAAGCGTAGTTGGTGAGTGTTTGGAATAATTACTTGTGGACATGATTCAATATATTATTTGGGAATTTAGTAGTAGCCTAAACCCCTACTCTAAATTCCGAGTGTAAGCTTTCTCATACCTATGTTATCTTGTGAACAAAATGTTTATGTGTTTGTGAATATGTGAATTGAAATGAGATGCTATAACATGAGATATGTGGTTACCATAATTGTTGTGAAAGTGCAAATATGTACATGTTATGTATATGTTAAATGTTAGTGACAGTGTTTTGCTAAAAGATGCAAATATGCAGTGATTGTGCATGGATAATCGGCAAGTGATATGTGATTGACTTTGAATATTTTGACATTGTGATCTTGGAACCATTGGATATAGTTGGCATGCCATAGGATTGTGAGCACTCACCTATATGTACAGTGAGGCCTTGGGACATGTTACAAGGATAAGGGAATGTGAGCTAAGCTCCATTCAACGGGACATGTGAGGGGAAATAAGGAGAGTGTTAGCTTTATGCTACACTTTTGGGATATATTTGACTCTATGAGTCTATGTTTGGTGTGTTGGTGTAATACCCCGAAAATTACTATAGTAAGATAATATCCCTGATATAGTAAATTAAGGAAATAAAGTGATAAAAAGGGTAATTTTGAGTTATGTCAACATTGGGCAATATATTATGACATATTAATTCAAGAAATGATTAGATCGTAAAAGTGAGAAAAACTTTGTTGCCCAAGAGTAAATACCCAAAATTTGAGAGGTTAAAGTGTAAATATGAAAAGTTAAAGGATCAATAGTGTAAATATTTCTAAAAACTAAGGAAAATGGATGAATTAGGACCAAATTGAAAAGGTGAAGAATTTTAAGGGACTGAATTGCAATTTTAACAAATTAAGTGATGACTCAAGGACTAAATTTCAAAAGATTATAAAAGGCAAAATGGTCAATTAGAGAGAGAGAGAATTCTAGAAGGAAATGATGATGTTGGTGATATTTTTAATTAATTAATTAGATAATTGTTATTTAATTAATATTTAATTAATATTTTTAGTATTATTTTATTATTAAATGATTAATATAAAAGGGATGCACCAATGTGAGAAGAAGAAGAAAGAAAGAAAGTTTTCTGTTCTTTACAATTTGGTCCTTTTTACCAAAAATCCACCATTTTCACCTAGAAATCAAAAGAATTTCCATAGCTTCCAAGAGAGAAAAATATAAGGAGACAATGGGGAGCTAGAATATCAAGTTAGATTCAAGAAATAGAAGCTGAAGGAGAGGGAAAACCAAGTTAAAGATTGAAGTCAATAGCACAAAGTAAGAACATTAAGATTTCAATATATTTTTGAGTTTGATATTATTGAAAAAGTAGGAAATTAATGTTAATGTAGAGTTTCCTTATATAAGGTTCTATATTCTTGTTATGTTAGTAAAGGAAATAAGAGAAAGTGATAGAAAATATTGAAGAGAAAGGAAAGGAAAGTGTTATAAATTTAGTTATCAACATTTTACATTAAAACAGTTTTGAGACAACAGCAGTAATCTGACTTTGAAAATTTGCCAAAAATCATAGAAATTTAATTAGAGGATGAAAAAATATAGAATTAAAGCTTATTGATTCTATTTTCTCATAGAAGAAACGTGTAAGTAATGGAATTGTAAATCGTGAGATATAATAAATTTTGTGAGAGAAGGTCAGAATGATTTCGGGTTCCCCTGTTCTGATTTTGGAAAATCATAAAAATTTTAATAAAAAATAATTAGGGGCTTAAATTTATATATTTAAAATACTTAATGAGTCTATTTTTCAATAGAAACAAGCAGTAACATCATTCGAATCCCGTACGAGGAGATAATTAAGTTTTAGTGAAGAAGGGTCGAAACTGTCAGACAACAGAACAGAGGTGAATTTAAAGAATAAACTGTACTTATTGGCTAAACAAAAAATTCTAAAAATTTTATGGTAAGAATATATGTGATTCTAGTTTTAGGGAAAATTTGTGGATACTTATTTGGAGTTCTGTAGCTAAAGATTAAAATAATTTAGTGACTGTGACTCAAATGGACAGCTTTGAATAAATTTACAAGTAAATAGTGAAATCATAGATAATGTTACTTATAAGCATGTTATATAAATTAAGGATGTGGAATGGAGAGGAGAGGAGGAATATATATATATATGAATATTCAGCTAGCATGGATAATTTGCACGTTTTAGGCTCAGGGACTAAATTGAATAAAAGTAAAACTTTATAGGTAATTTTCTAAAATGTCAAAAATGACCAAATTGCATGAATTGGATTGTTTATTTATTTAAATTTTACAAGAATTTATTTTTCTGAGCCTAAGGATTAAAAATCGTCATTAATTAAAAGCTTAGGGGCAAAATAGTAATCTTGCCTAGAGCATTAATTGAATGTATCAAATTATGAAATGAATGAAAATGATGATCAAATTTATTTATAAAGATCCGAATGAATCAAATACGAGACTTGAACATGGAAAAGAAAAGACATCGGATTAGTGAAATTGTAAACACGAACAAGTAACGAGGTAAGTTCGTGTAACTTGAATTATATTCTTAAATGCTTGAAATGTTGTTATTGATGTGAATATGATTTGAATGTTCATTGTATGAAAATTGATGAAACATTGATATATTTGATAAAAAGGGGAAGAAATCCTGGTTGAATTGAAGGAAAAATTCGATGGATCTCTGAAAAAGAATTTATGGTAAAAAGGATTTAGCCCGGACGGGTGATCCTATCCTGATATAGTTCTCCCGAAGAATATATGTGAAAAAGATCTAGCCCGGACGAGTGATCTTGATATAGCCCTCCCGAAGAATATGTGGAAAATGGATTTAGCCCGGACGGTAATCCGAATTAGGGTCTGAATTTAGCCTAGACTGGTAATTCAGATCCAAGCTCATTAGAGTAATTGTCGTTGCAGGGGATTTATCCTGGACTGGTAATCCCGACAATACTCTATGAGTTTATATTACAGGGGATTTAGCCAGATGTAATCCATTGTAAGAAATGAGGTTCATGAGTGTGCTCTTTTGCGGGATTTAGCCTGGTAGTAATCCATTGTAAGAAATGAGGTTCGTGGGAGTGTGCTCTCGAATTGGAAAATGTGCGACATGAATATGAATTGACGGACCCGAATTTGTACACTAAAGTGTACCCCTGAAAATCCATCGAAATTCCAGAAAATTCAACGGGATAAAAATAGAAAATGATAAGTACTTAAAATCATGAAATTAAACTTGAAATACATAGAAATGATAATTATTTGATATCTTTGAAATATGACATAGAAAATACATGTATGTGAAACTTGCTCGATAATTATGCATATTCAAGATTATGAACTGCTCATGGAATAAATATACATTGAACTTATAGAAAATTATGGTACATGAAATATTGTCATAATGAATTGAATGATTTACATTTAAGAAGAAACAACAAGAAAATGATATGTATCATGACATGTAAATATAAGATTATCTTTGATACGTTGATACAAGGAAAATTATGTGTATTAGGACAAGTAATAAATTTAAGTGAAACATGGTGAGAAAATAAGTTTGTCAATATTAAAGTACGCTAACCATTGTTGTTGCTTGAAGTTTACACAAGTGCCAAATTACTGTTGAATGGTAATATGTTTAATTATAAGGCGCATTGGAATGGTAAGTGCTTAGATGAAAATATAATTGAGCTTATGAAAGAGTGGAAATGTTTCAGTTATGTAATTTCTTATAAAAAGATTTGTTATGTGATACACCCATATGAATCCTGCACCTAATTCGAAAATAAAAAAAAATTTAAAATCTATATATATATATATATATATTTAGAATTCTATGAAAAATTCCCTATGATTCCGATTTAATCCCAGTAGGTTCCTAATGAATGTTTTGAGCTTTAAGGGTCCAATAGAGGGACGTTATGATTATTTTCAGAATATGAATAATAAATGACTCATAATTATTGAAAATGTTCAGTAAACTCTGGTAATGCCTCGTGTCCTATTCCGACAACGGATACGGGTAGGGGGTGTTACAATTGGAGATCCGCGTATCTGATGAGTGATGATAGAGCTCTCTTTTATGTTTCATAGCTCAAGTGCCAAACTATCTTAAATTATGAATATGTGTGTATTGTGATATGTGTTTATATGACACGTGACCATTATGCAATTTATCTATAAACCTATCTTTGAATATTGTGATATATGCTTGAATGTCAGATGATTATATGTGTAATAGGATATATGCTTAAAAGTGAATATGTTTACCATGTAAAAGAATTAATAATAATGCACGAGTAAGTATATTATAACACTAAAGTTGGATCTTTAAGGTTAGGCTATATGGTTGTTTCATTGATGCTTGATGAATTGTTTGCATGATAGTTATTCTAGGCATTTACTGAGCTTGTTAAGCTCATCCACTCCCTTCTTTAACCATTACAGATTAGTTGTGTGCCTGTAACAACCTGTTTTTCAATAGTGTTGGAAACAGTGGTTTTGAGGCCACAAATCCGTTGAGTAAGTTCGTAAATATAATTATTTAATATTTAAGAGTCAAATTTGGTATTAAAAGCGTTTTTTATATGGTAATTTATGTTATATAAATGATTAATTAAGTTCAAGTAGTAAGACCTTAAAGTTAAGTAGTTTTAGAAAATGAGCTATTAGGACCTCGTTTCTATAAACCGAGTCATAAATATTTTATAAATATTTATGGAGTTTTATTAAGGTTGTGTACAGTTTAGTTAAGAAATTTTAATGTTTCGATAGTTAATTAAGCAAAAAGGACTAAATCATAAAAGTTAAAAAGTCAATCGCTATTAGTTTAAAGGTGTTAATTGATTAAAGAATTATAATTGGATGGCCTTAATGGATAAATAAACCATCCTTAAAATATTGGGACGGTGGATGCTTTAATTTCTTTTAATTTTATAAGTTTTATAAGTTATTTTATTATTAAAGATAAAGGTTAAAATAGTAATAATAAGAAAACATAAGGTTTTCTTCTTCATTTTGGCTTGTTGATCACTGAAATACACCATAGGCAAGATTCAAGCTTTGGTTCTTCTTTGGATGATGCATGGTAAGCCATTTTTCATCCGTTTCATACAATTTTTATGTTTTTGATATCATTGCAACTAGGTCCAGTTAACTCGTGCCTTCATTTTTGAAACTATTAAAGATTTTTAATATTTTCATTGATTAAAATTTGTGATTTTAGATGTTAAATGACGAATTTGAAGTGTTAGTTGATATTTAAAAGTATTTTGTTAAGGGATTTTTTTATGAATTTAACGATTAAGGGTTAAATTGCTAAAATGATAGAAATACGGGGACTTGATGTCAAATTGTTGTAAAAATGGGCTGTATTGGATGCCATGAATATTTTTTTTGGCATGAGTTTGCATTAAAAATGGTTAATTTGCATGTTTTAGGTTTAGGGACTAAATTGAATAAAAGTAAAATATTAGGGGCAATTTTATAAAATGTCAAAAATGAATAAATTGCATAAAATAGATTATTTTAGTATCTAAATTAATAAATTGAATGAAATTATTAATTGAGATCAATGTCGAGTGGAAAATCAGGAAGAATAGAAAATTACCAAAAAACCCCTATACTTTGACAATTCTGCAATTTAGTCAGGTAAGTTTGTATGGTTCAAAATATAATATTTATATGAATTGTTGAATAATTTAGATGGTACAAATGATGTATTTAATTGTTGCTGAGGAATTGTTAGTTGAGATATGTCAAAAAATTTGATTGCTCAGATTGGATTAAACACGGGATAGAGTACAGTCGTGATATGACATGTTGTAGGGGATTGGAGTGGAGATGGTTTGAAGAGATGTATATATTTGTTTCCCGAGTAAATCGAGGTTCAACATTTGTTGCGAACTCTTGTGTTACACTCCCTGTTTGGTGTGTTTCGGTTGGACTTACTCTTATGAGCTTTGGCGTGTTACATTTGTACTAGCTCTTGTGAGCATTTGATGTGTTTTGGAGGGATTGACTCGTATGAGCATCTGACGTATTATGGTTGGACCGATGATGTACTTCTATCCGTAAGTCGTTCTTCAAATTTGAAATCTCGGTAAGGTAATGTTCAATGAAAGTATGTTTATGTTCATGAAATTGATGATTTCAAATGATGTTGTTCATGTATATGACTCACCTTATGTTAGTTCAAGTGATTTATGAGTTGATGCTCTAACATGTATTATGAATGATGCTTAGGTTTGTGCCAAACTTATAATTGGATTATATCATACTTAGCCTTAATGAAATACCTTGAAACGGTAAGTGTTCAGTTGGTAATATGCTTATGTACATGAAAAGGTGGTATAAATTAAAGCATGTAATTTCTTATGAAATGGTTTATCATGTTGTTGAATCCAAAAGAGCTATGTTTAAATACACTAGCTTGTAGCCATGGTTGATGTTATGCTTATATCTTGTGTCTTATGCATATGAAACGGGTGAAGAAAGGTAATGAAATAGTAAGTTCATAGTTGAAATGAAATATGATGAAAAGGGAACGGTGAGTTGAAAGATATACTTATATGTGAGGAATTTGCTTATGCTATGGATGAATATACCTAGTTCATGAAAAAATATACTAATTAGTGAATTAATTTTATTTAAGCTAAAGTAAGCAAATGCAATGGAAAGTAAGTAAATGGAAGGGTTCAAAGTCTTATAAAATCCTACTATGCTAGGAATGATAAGTATATGTGGTGTTGATAGACTTATTCCTTTGTGAGTTGATAACTATGGTTTGACAAATCTCGAGGCATGGGTATAGGTTTCTATTTACCTTATAAAATTTATTATTGAAATGAAATGTTATGTTTAAAGTTTATACGAGCTTACTAAGCATTTATTGCTTACATAGTCATCTTTCTCTTACTTTACAGATGATCGAAAGCTCGATCGGTTTAGAAGCTCGTTAGAGAACTATCACACTATCCAAAGATTATATTGGTAGATTTTGATGTTTTAATCTAGGTTATAATGACATGTATAGGTGGACTTCTGGTTTATGTTAGTTGATGAGTTTGGCATGTATATGTCATTTTGGTTGATATAACATTGGTACTTTTGATGCCTTGTTGATGTGTGTTATTTTGAAAATGTTTTAATGCATGTTTGAATGGCCAAAGTGGTAGGTGATGAATTGACCTCAACATGGTCAAGTTATGGTATGCTTTAGAAAGGTTTTGAATAGATGTGCATGATTGAAATATGGTATGCATATATGTTGGTTGTTGGTACCATTTGGAAATGGCTAGATTTGTGTCATTTAGATGGTTTTGATACATGTGAGAAATGGTCCAAATGGTAAGGTTATTTTGATATGGCATGAATCTAATATGGTATGGTTGGTATGTGTCAAATGTGATATGTTTTGGTATGTTTATAATGAGACCAAGTGGAGTTATGCTTTGAGCTAGATATGAACTATTTGTAATGGTATAAATGTGGTCAATTTATGATGAGTTTTGATATGGAAATGAATTAAGTGTTGATGAAGGAAATGTGTTAAGTACATGTATATGTTTAGGTTAATTGTATGTTTACATTTGAGGTGCTTATATGGCATATTGGTTGAATGGAATTTGGTATAAAGATTTGGTCATTTTATGCATGATTTGGGTGTATTTTAAGGCTTTGTGTATATGTGCAAGTGGCTTGTAGGTTCATTTTCTAAAGGGTGAAAGAAATGGCTTGATTTTGGTCATTTTCTTATCCACACGGCCTAAGACAAAGGCGTGTGTGACACACGGCCATGTGACACGGTCGTGTGTCACCTTTGGGTTTTAAAGGTTTCATTTCAAGTGTTACACGGGCGTATGGCTTGGCCATATGACCCAAGTCAAAGAGTTACATAGGCATAGACACGAGCTGGGACACGACCGTGTCCCTAATTCGATTGTTGCACGGCCTGAGACACGGGGGTGTGTATCAGCCGTGTGAGTCACCTGCAGTGTGAATTTTTCTAATTTTTTCCTCAATGTTTCAAATGTTCCCGATTTAGTCCCGAATCGTTTCTAGAGTGTTTCTAAGTCCACGAGGGCTCGAATAAGGGACGATATGCTTGTGTATGAATAAAGTATACTATGATTAATGAAATGTTTGAAAATGAATGTTTTATGTTACGATTTTATGGTAATACTCTGTAACCCTATTTCAGCGATGGATACGGGTTAGTGGTGTTACAGTGCCGGTGTGATTTTGAGAGGTGATCCAAGCAAGACTTTTGCATTATTTCTTAGGTATTTTATATTTATTTATATTTTGGGGAATGAGGCAATGTGGTAGACTTGTTTATAGCCATGTTAACTTCTACACATTTTACTAGTTTTTGGTTCGGTTTATCAGGATTACATGTTATTATTATGCTTGAGTTCATGAACATGAGAATGAATTGACGTTACTTTCTCGAACACAATTTTGTGATATTGAACTGTTAATTAGGCTGTTGAATGATTACTTTTCGAAGTAATTGATGTATGATGTTTAGAAACTAAATTGGAATAGATTAATTGCATATGTAAGTAGCATTTTTGAGGTTTGGAGCAGAGGTATCAATAATAGGGGTTTTAAAATAAATACCTCTGTATTTTGAAACATACAGGAAGTTAGAATAGGGATTTGGTATCGATACCTTTTCTCGAGTATCAATACTCGGGGTAAATTTATTGATACTTTATGACAGATACCGATAATTTTTGAGACTTGGGTTTTTAGTCGAGAAACAAAATACAAATTTGGCATCATTTTTCCAGGTGGTATCGATACCATACAGAGAAAATATTGATACCTTGGTGTCAGTATTGATACCTACGGACATGTTTTGGGAATTTCGCTAAATGGACCTCATGCATGTTCTAAATTGTTTATCAGACTAGTTATTTAGCATTTAGCAATGGTAACTATCTTGAATGATTGACTTAAAACCTATAATAACAATAAAATGATGGACGTTTTGTTTACAATGAGTTTTCTACTTGATGTATGTGACATGAGACGATGGTGTGGCATCTCGATATTCGGCCTGACATCTAGGTCGGGTATGGGGTGTTACTTATATTTTGTACGTGCATTTGAAATATTTCACATAAACATAATGATTAAAAAATGTAAATTTAAAATGGTTAAAAATATAATTTATAATTTCATATCAAAATCTATCTTCTATATTGTTTTTTATTTAAAATTTAATAATTTTAAAAAGAATAAATTTATATAAATTTATTATGAGATAATAATTTAATATATATTTGGACTATTTATTTATTTATGTTGTGTAGATATTTTGGATTATATTTTAATTATTTTTCTTGTATTTGTATTATTTGGGAGTTCGTTTGTATCATTTAAACTATTTATTTTAATGATCGGTCAGAAATATTTAAAGGGTTTGGCAAATTATAAATTTATTTAATATAATTATAAGATAAATTATTTTATAATTAATGGTTGACATCCAAGCAAAGTGGGATGTAAAAGCTAGCTATTATAAATTTAAAAATATATTACAAAGATTAAAAGATTTTTCTATGTTTCTTCTAAACTTAGATATATCTTCCATTAAATAGTCGAAGCTATCTTTGATTCCAAGTTGTCTATTTGTATGTTTTTAACAAGATATCAAGTTGAATTAGAAAGTTCATTGTGAATGATGGAGGTTTCCAACCCAGAGAACAAATAAAAAGAAGAGATATTTTGAAGGAACTCTTTCAAAACTACGGGGTACTTCCAACCCAAGATTTCTAGTGGAACTCTTTGCGGCCATAAGTTATCTCAATCATGCATACAAATGTTACCTAAGAATGTGTTGCTTTCTTTAATTATTTATATCGGTGGTTTGAATGGCTTTGTCGGTGACAGATTATTTATAATCTAACACAGTACTGTTACTTTGTTAATCTGGATGAAAGTAAAGCAGATAGAATGGTTTAAATCTATGGAACCATGGGATGAGAGAAGTGAGTATGCTTCAATTGTTTCAATATTTGTTAGGCTCTAAACTCGGTGAAAGTTTCCCTATTTATTCAGTGAACCCTCTGTGCATAAATATACTAAGGAACCTTTAACATAAGAAAAGGAAAGTCAGTTTCATTGGGGGCTTACTGCACTATTTATTTCATGTAATTAAGTGTTATTTCATCAAACCATTTCTGCATATGTTCAAGGCACATTCACCATATTGGATTTCTTATTACGTCATTGTAGAAGACATCATATTTGGTTTGCTTTTGCAATCTCTGGTTTTGTTCTTATTGCTGTTGTTTTGTTTTCAAAGGTTTGCACTCTCTTTTTCTCAAACTGTACCTTTAAGTTTTATATTTGCATAAACTATCATTTACAGCTCCAACAAATTACTAAATCTTAACAAAAGTTATCCAATAACATAGGAAACAAATGAAAGAATGAAAAGTTGATATCTAAGCCTAATTCGTTGGCATCTCGAACCGGCAAATAGGACAATAATGGCTCTGCTTCAGCCACTTCTCGATGCAATCGACATGAAAAGTATGAGAACAAGGCATCTGAGAAGCATAAAACCCAACCTCCAGCTCCTCCAAACATATTATGCAATCTTCTTCATCTCCAGCTTCTACTTTGACCATCTTTACCATCTCCTTAACCAATGACTCTTTAGCCGGAACCATACCATAGTTACTGCTTTCAAACTCCAATGCCGATTCAGCCAAAGCTCTTCCCATCAAAACCCCGTCACTGTGAACAGAATCGTGTTCCACAATGGAAGCATGTATCAGTGATCGTAAGGGCAAGACTTCAGGAATAGTTCCTATGCTACGCATCCCACGTACAAAAATTTCATGAACGAAGTTATGATAAGCAAGGGAGGCCGTGTTGATTCGGAGCCTTCTAAACGTGGGAAACAGAACTTGGTGAAACAGGCACTGGTTTTCCATAATGTTGAGCTCAAAACGAAAGGTTTCTCGTAAGGACGCACGGTTGGTGATGGTGGAGATGTCTGCTAAGCAATCATGGTGGACGGATAGGAGAACGAAGTCAACGGTTAATTCAATATTGATGAAAGCAACATCATGAGATTGTGAGATGATGTTGTCTTCAAAAGTTTGCTGGTGAATGATATCATACTCGTATGGAGTTGAAGCCATTAAGAAAAACTTGAGAAACAAGAAAGCTTTAAACTTGAGAAGAAGGAAAGCTTTAAGAAATCCGATTTTTTTTTTTTTTGAAGTTTCTAACTCTCCTAAGACTATTTTATAAGACGACAAAGGCGGTTTAGAAGTATTGGATTAGGAAAAGGAAATCTCATTTGTTTAGAAGTATTGGATTAGGAAAAGGAAATCTCATTTGTCAAAGGGCTATATTATAAATATACCATGTATTAGTAACTCCTAATAAAGAAAAAAAAGGTAATCCCCTAAATGCCCTCGCTGGAAAATTCCGAATTATGATTCCGCTGAACGCGCCCCCACTCCCGTGACGGGGCGCTGTCAATCGGCTGTGCTTCAGGGTCGAAGGAAGCACATGGAAGATCACACTGTCTGCATGCTCGATCTCCGCACTCCCTTCCCGAGTATATCTCTTTCTTCATATCTGTTTTTTTTTTTCTGCTGCTTCGTGGTTTTATTAGATTGCGTTCATAGGGAAATTAGTATTACTTTTGTAAAAAGGATAAATCGATGTTGCAATTTTATGACAGTTTTAATGGTTTGGATTGAGAATGAGATTCTAGGGTTTTTCATTGAATGATATTAACGTAACCAAAGAAGGTTGAATTCTAGTTTTAATAGTTTACTTCTGACTTACTGTTCTTATAGACGCAATTTTGTTTGAAAAGGATCGTTCTAAACAATGTCAGATTTGGTTGAAGAAGTTTCTACGTATCAATGATTTTATAACTCTGTCTTACGTCTCATGCTATATATAAATTTTTGATACATTGGAGCAGGCAGAATTGGGGTTAAGGAAGTTTCAGTCGGAGTTGTTGCATAATGGTGCTGAAGCTAGTGAGATGGCTTCAAAACTTTTACTGGAGTATTTTGCCCTACATACATATTTCTTTTGTATTGAAGACGCAGCCAAGTAGGTTGCCAAATGTAGGAGAAGGGGATATTGTTTTCCAAGTGCTTAATTGGGACAAAGAGATGGGAACTTTGAAAGGTGATATCATGTGTAACTCAGACCGTATTTATGTTTTAGAAAAATGGATATTGCTGTTGACGATTCTTAACCCAAAGTATTAATGCTTGCTCAGACTTAAGTTTTCAGTCCCAGATAATCTTGATGATTCCTTTCACTTGGGTATATTGAAGGAAGCTTTGTAATGGAATTTTTAAGTTTTTTTTCCTGAATTCTCCGTATAGAATTTATAAGCGCAACAATGGCGGTGTAATGGCAAAGTACGTATTCCAGTTGGGACAGGATCAATCGCTACCATGGCCGGTGGTAGACGATTTTAACGAAATATTATTTTCTTTTCAAAAAGGAGGAGGTCGTACACGGTCAGAAAGGCAAATGAAGAATTTTCCTAATGTGTTGGAGGAATGTGAATTGACCATTTGGGGTTTAGTGGCAGAGGGTGTACTTACGAGAGAGGTAGGCTAACCTCGAATAATATTTGGGAGCGTCTAGATAAAAAAACAAAGTTTGGTATATATTGCCCGATAAGTTATCTGTGACTATAGACTTAACTAGAGGTGCTCATGGCCGGGCCGGGCTCAGAAAAAATTTTGGCCCGAGTCCTAGACCCGGCCCAAAATATGGGCCTAAAATTTTGCCCAGGCCCGGTCCGGAAAAAAATTATAAGCCCGAGCCCCGGCCCGGCCCAGCCCTTTTTTAATAAATACCAAAAAATTATTTTAAAATTTTAAAAAAATTAAAAAAAGTATTTTAAAAATATTTTAAAATTAAAAAAATTTAAAAAAAGTATTTTAAAATTAAAAAAATTTAAAAAAGTATTTTAAAAGTATTTTAAAATTAAAAAAATAAAAAAAATAAATATATTTATTATATTCGGGCCGGGCTCGGGCCAAAAAAGTTGTGCCCGAGGCTCGACCCGTTTTCTAATCGGGCCTCGCTTTTTTTCCAAGCTCATATTTCGAGCCTATATTTTTACCCAAACCCTCTCATATTTCGGGCGGGCCGTCGAGTCGGCCCGCCCGGCCCAAGAGCACCTCTAGACTTAACTGTGGTATAAGTCATATGAAAGTTTATTTATAGTGAATTATGAACAAAGATAAAATATAGTGTAGGAATATTTATTTTCACACCCCCAAATAGCAATAATAAGCAAAAAAACATTTTGAATAAATCACTCTTTTATCAATTAAATGAAATTAGGGAATGAAAATCACAAGAGAAAAAAAGATTACAAATGATTTAGCTCATATGTAATGTATATACTAAAAATTTATTTATTATTTTTTCTCACATGAAAATCTATTTATAAGATACTAATAATAACATACTTGTTGTTCATCGATAATACTTTATGGTTTAGCTGTAAGTTCGAATTTTAGAGACAATATTATTAGAAGAAACAATCACGAACCCCAAATATGGACCGTAAAAAGGACATACAAAATATCAAAAAAATACTCTATGATTCAGCTTCAGATTCTTCTTCCTTTTTTTTCATCTACTGGTGCAGCTTCCTCTAGTTTTGCTTGTTGCTTTTGATCTTCTTCACGCCATGTGAAACACGTATATATTAAAAGCAGTATCACAAACACCACTGTGATACATACCATCACTGTTCCAAATATATTCTTTCTCAACTTATCTTTAAAATCTGTATTTTCAAATAAAACAATTATGTTAGAAAATTATAATACGAGTTCGAATCTCAATATCCGCTATTAAGGAACAAATTTTTTCATGCATGAACAAGACAATAAAATAATTATAAATATATATATATATATATATATATATATAATGTTAAAGAAAAAATACCCATTCTTGGTAGCTAGCTCGAAATCTCAATAAAAGCCAATTTGGTTGAAAATTTCCTCTTCTTCCAATGGTAACTCCAAGCTTTTGTGTTTGCTATTTGGTCTCTATTTATAGTAGTTTTATGCTTAACTTAGGGTTATTTAAACACTTTTTTAAATAAAATTCAATAAATGAGGATATGCTTTTAGAATTTGACCAAATTTCTTGAAAATAATAAAGTAGATTTCTGTAAATAAATTAACTCATTAATTGCATATCGCTGGACCAAGTTCTGAAAAGGAATATAGAAATTGAGTGATAATCAAGGCAAAATATATTATTTCACCTTTAATTAGTATGGTTTTCTGTTCATGGGTTAATCATTTATTTATCGATTAAATTATAGTATAAAAATATAAATATTATAATTTGCTCAAAGTTTTGTACTCTTCAGTATAAAAATATAAATCTACAAAAAAAATTCTAAAAGTAAAATATTACAATTTGACTAGCAATAATTATAATATACAAAGATTCGGTATATAATATTTTTCCTTTTTGTGAGGTTGGTTTAATAATGTTTATTAAAAGAGAATTTTCACTTGTATTTAATTTAATATAATATTTGGTACTTGAATTTAACAATTTGTTAAATTTAATACCTAAATTTAACATTTTTCTATACGAGTAATCACTTTAAATACTTCTATTTCTTCAAAGATTTACATATTTTGTGTCAACTCATAGTTAAATTATTTAATATAATATTTTCATTGGCATGCTCTTGAGGATTCATGGTAGAGTATTATAATATATACTTTGAAAACCCTAATTATTATTTCTTTTATTTTTCGTATTAATTTCTCTTGATTTATATTTTTAATTTCAATTGAGTGGATACACATATAATGGGAGAAATTAGTTGGCCTATTATAGGAGTAGGTTTCACGGTGTTCCTTGTGATTATGCTTTTAATATGTATGTGTCTATCATGGCGTGAAGGAAACCAAAACCAAGCATCAGCACCGCCACCAGAACTGGAACCATCGGCAGAAACGTCACAACCCGAACCACCAGTAGAAACACCACAAGCTGGTGTTGAAGCTGCAGCTGCGACAGATGTTGAAACATATGTTCCAACAAATGCCGCAACACATGCGGATATTGAAACCGGACCTCTGACAGATGTCGAAACATATGCTCCGACATATCATCCAATTTATGCTCCGACATATCCTCCAATTTATGCTCCGGCGTACGCTACAAGAGATTATGAACCACGTGTTACACCATATACATTCGCAGATTTTGCACGACTTGTGAGTTATTCGATGCATGGTTTTTAGTATTTTCAGTTGCTTTTTAAGTTTTGTCTCATGATTTTCCATCTAACGAATAAAAGAATGTGGTGATTCTTGGGAAGTTTCCTTTTTTTCTTTTTGAAAAATAAACAAAATTACAATTTTCACAATTTTTTAGGAGGACGAATGAAAATTTAATTTTTAATAGTCTATATCTTTATGATTTTTAAGGGATTAAATTAAATTTTTATAATTTTAGGAGGTCAAAGTGCAATTTTATCTTTATTAATTTAAAATTTTAAAAATTTTTAAAGGACCTAAATAATAATTTTCTATTTTAGGCGGGACTGAGGCCCCTGCCAACCCCCTAGATTCGCCTCTGATCATGTGCCGTACGAACATATATTTTGCAAATTGTAGAAAACAACATTGTCTACTGTTTAGGGGTGAATCTAGAACTTTTTTTAGAAAGGATCAAAATTGAATTATAGATTTTTAAGATGTCAAATATAAATTTTATCATATATTAATTTATGATTTTATAATTTTGAAATGGCTAAATAGATTTTTTTATTTGTTTTGGTACAAAATAAAAAGTAGACAATGACATAAAGTTTAAAATGGGTAGACTTTTGCGATACAATTATATAGATATTGAATAATGAAGTTTAAATAAAATAATGAAACAATTGTAAATTACATTAATTTTTTTGATTAATTATACCCTCGGTCCTTGTACTCTTCGAACGCTTAAAATTTAATTTTTTATTTTCTTGATTTTAAAATTAAAATCCAAGTTAATGCTATATAACTTTGGTTATATTTGAATATTTAAAGATTTAATTTAAAAAATAAAGTGCAATTGCTCGGATAATAGTTTACTATCATCAAGCACATCATTTTTGCCTAATTCTGCTTCAATGAAAGTATTGAATCTAGGGAACAATTAGTTAACTTGCCAGATAAAAGGTAAATGCATCAACCATGGGGGCTGAACCTCCTGCATCATCGTTGGTGGAACATGAAGGTTCTGCATTACCCATTATTTGGCAAATTGAAATAATGGGGTACCAAATACCAATCCATAATGATGCTAGGATCAAACTTGGGTTACATTGTTTTCACAATCGAAAGAGATCGGCAAAATAATTTTACAAATTAGCTCTACATCCAACATCTTACTTAGGCGAATTTCTAACAAGTATTTCATAAGTTTAATCTTCGAAACATTCGAGTTAAAAACCTATTTTCTCTTTTCGTAATTTTTCATAGTAGCATTGGAACTTCCAACCGAATTCGATGGGAAGATTCAGCTTCAGCAGTTTCCTTGAAAGCAATTTAAAGAAATAAATCAGTGGGGTGTGTCTTGATTTAGCAGATAGCTACATTTACTTGGTCCTGGTATTTTGTTTTTGCAGTATATGACAAAGGAAAGTGTAAAAGGACACTTTGCTGTTCATAAGTTACCCAGTGGTGAGCCAATGGGGCTTTATTCAGCATACGAAAACTCACCAACCCCATTTTCTTTTCAGCCTCAACACCAACAACCAGAAACCCCTGCACCAGCACCATCAACATTACCGAGTTCTAAGGCCGGAAACCACAAAACAAAGATGTGGTAAAAAAGACTGGTATACTCTTAATTTATATCAGCTCCATACCCTATCATAGTTCATAAGTCTTCAATTTTAGCTGTCCACATATTTGTCCTAATTTCATTTTGAAATACTGTTCTTTTAAATTACTCGCTGCTAAGATCTCCATATTTTGCTTTAAGTTTTCCCCACAAGCCTAAACGACTGTAGACCTAGTGGCAAGATTAAAGGGAAAAACCCTTCACCAGCGCAACCTGAAAAAAATGACTGATTGTTGTAAAGATAGCAAGTGGTACACAACATATATAAATGTTCAAGGCTGGCTGCGCATTGTCCGAATTTGACAACTGGTACCACTGGAATGATGACCTGGTGGTGGCCAAACCGTGACTATGGAAAATTCGTGAGGGCCAAAGTTATAGAGTTTGGAAAGCTTTTAAGTGTCAAGAGCGACTGGAGTAAGATGGATATCTATATATTTATAAATATAATGTCTGTATAGAGTAAAGATTTATTGGGTAAAAGTAACATAAAGGCCTTTGTACTTAGAGTCGGATTGTATTTTATCCCTTTCTGCTCAAAAAATAGACAAATTAGTCATTGTACATTAGATCAAGTAGTAAACTGGTCTTCTTGATAAAAATTCCATCCATTTCTACTGTTAAAATTGGTCATCGTATGTCAAAATGAGGCACACGTGGCATGCCCCTTGTAACTGTTTGGTTAATCTATTAGCAACGCCACTTTTTAATGGTAGAAATGAATGAAATTTTTAATAGTAAGGACTAGCTTACTATTTAATCTAACGTACAGGGACTAATTTGTCTATTTTTTTTAATAAAAGAGACAAAATGCAATCTGACTCTTAGTACAAGAGCCTCTATGTTACTTTCACTGATTTCTTGTGCATCTTAGCTAATATTTCTGCTACTACTAATGTAGAAGTAAGATATCCATCTTATTTTTCTGTATTCTCAGCAATAAAATTGTGTTTTAAATCTTAATTATTTGCTCTGTTCTTAATTGAGAACATCCTATAGGATTTTGGCAATGTTTTGGGGGATAACAGGTGAAAAACTGATCAAGCCTTGATAAATTCTAGACAAGCTCGCCTTAAGAAATTTACTTCAGCTAAGAATACACTGGTTACTACAACCACATACAAATTCAAACACTTATGAAAGCAGGTTAAATGTTAAAAAAAATGCTGACATGTTGGACTACATCGGTCAATGGTTCTTACTGATGGTTTTTGCAGTTCCGAAAAGCACATGTAACCGCTCTTTCCCCATTTTTTGGTTCTCTAAAAACTACGAGAAGCCACATGCATCTGAGAGCTGTCAAAACACAGATGCTATTCCATTGAAGGCTGCTCCAATCTTTGATGACTATCTGCCAAGTGAAAATACAAGAAAATTAAGGTATGAAATGATCTTCTCGATTAGAATAAACATAATTGATCAAAAACTAGTTTTTAAGGTGCTATTGTATCTGAAGCATAATCTATAGATCAGGAATTGTTCCTATCAACTGTCTCAGTTCCCCTTTATTCCTCTCCTTTTCATCTCCCATCAATATTGGTTCCCCGAACTACCAAGTGTTGGTACCGGCAGTACAATAACTAAGCTTTCACAAATGGCATCACTATATGTATTATCAGTTACTACTATTAATCTAACTCCATTCTTTCGTTAGTATGACAATATGAACAAAATATCTTACAGAGAAACGATTCTAATTGATTCTATAAGCTCCCCCATGATGAAATTATAAACTAGAATCACAATAATTTCAGAAACAAAAGATCCGCATCATGGCATTGAAGAATAATAATATTGTTTCTTTCCCTAATAATAGAGTTAGAGCATAGGACTATCTTTCTAAAGGAACACAATAAATCAATAGCAGTTGGGTCTTAAGTTTCAACATTATATATGTTCAAATTATCCGTAAGTGGTAATGACAATCAGCTTAAGCAAACAAACAAAAAAAAAAACAACAACATACAAGCAACAAAGTCAGAAACCTTACCTCGTTATTCTATACAAAGCATTTTGCAAGTTTTCCCATCCTTAACTATTTGATTAATAGCATCCCGCAATTTCTCATAATCGTCTAATGTATTATAAACCTGATGAGAGATTCTCACATATCCTGTAATACACCCATCATTATCCCTAACTCCATCCTCCCCATCCTTTGGAACTTGATAAAAAATTGGAACTTCAACCTCATGACAATCCCGTAAATACGACCTCAACCTCGAAGCATCCTCTTCACTATTAAGACACAACCTTGAAGGCAAACCGACCATAATCATCGCCGTACACATCTCCGGGGGCGACCCTAAATTTGTCCCCCAAGACTCTGCCAACATCTTCCCCATCTTCACCACCTGTTCATGGTTCCTCTCCATTATCCCCTCAATCCCACCTTCAAACCGGTTCACAAACTCTAAAACCGCAGGAATCACAAGCTGAGAACTGTAATCCCTAGTCCCTATCCATGAACTCTCTATTGGCAATCCGTTCCCATATTCATGTGAAACAACAGGGTGATGCACATCAGATGATGCATTCGCTTTCTTACAATGTAAAAACGCTACAGAAGGCGGGCAAAAAAACCATTTATGTAAATTGCTAACATAAAAATCAGCTCCAATTTCTTTAACATCTACTTTCAAGCTCCCTATCGCGTGTGCCGCGTCTACAAAAACCTGATCTATTCCTTCCTCTCTACAAACCCTAACTAATTCTTTTACCGGAATAACAACAGATGGCATTGACGTAATATGATCAATAATCGCTAACCTTATCTTCCTACCGTTTGATTTTCCTTCTGTGATTGACTTTTTGAACTCGGAAATGATTTCTTCCTCTGAATTTACCGGGAACGGTAGCCGTACCTCGACGACGGAGCCACCAGCACGTGTTACGTAGGCCTGGATTGATTTCTTAACGGCTTGAAACGCACAGTGCAACATCAAAACAGTGTCGCTTTTCTTGAACTTCCCTTCGGCGAAACTATGACCAATCTGTTGGAGGACGATGGCGGCGGCGGTTGTCGCGTTATCAACAAGGGAGACCTCGTCGACGTGGTCCGCGTTGATGAGGTCCTTTATGATCATCCGCGACGCCGTTATTCCATTACGGAGGGTATTAAAGTAAAAGGCATCAGGTTGTCGGAGGAACTGGAGCTGCCACCGGCGTTGGGCAGCAAGAACCGAACCGGGGCAGCTACCGAAACTCCCGTTATTGATACGAGCGACACGTGGTTGGTGGTGACAGAACTCGTCTCGGATTTCGGATTCCGGTATGTAATTGGAAGAAAACTTGGGTTTTTTGGAGCTGCGGTGAGGCGACTCACCGTTTCGAGGGTCTTCGTGCTCCATGGGGGGAGCGAAATGGTGAAGAAAGTGAGTGTGAAATTAGCGCTACGTCCAGAGAATCACAATCGGCATGATTTTCAGTAGCCTAGCAATTGTTGCATTTGTATGGGAAAATTCCAAAGCCTGGAGTTCTGCCCGCTGTGAGCTAAGGCAATAAAAGTTTACACGAAAGGTTTCATTTAAATTATCAGAAAGATTTTTTTAAAAATTTTTAAAAATTTCTGATCTGGATTAATACGAAGAATATATTTTAAGATCAAGTGGATTTGATGGTCAATATTAAAAATTAAAAGAAAACTGTTTAGATTTTAATTCGTAAATTCGTAAAAGAAAATCTAAAATATAGAAGAGAATTAGAGCTTTTTACCCGTGCAAGAAATGCGAACAAAGAAGCCATATAACAAATTATTTTAACAATCCAAGTGACTTAAATGAAAATTTTTAATAGTTTAGTGATCATTTTATAACTTTTGAAGTTGAGTGACCAAAATATAAACTTATTAATAGCTTAGTGACCCTGAGTGTAGTTTACCCATAAAATTATTAAAGTTTTATGTAATATTAAAATATTTTAACAAAATTGCTGAATCTTTACCAATTTTAAATTTCTTATAAAAATATTTAATTTCTAAAAAATACTAATGCTCTTAAATAAATTACTGAATCTTTTAAATAATTATTAAATTTCATACAAAATTACTGATTTTTAAAACATTATTAAATCTCTTACAATATTAATGAATAACTTACAATATTTCAGAAAAATTAAATGGGAAATTTTTGCTTTAAACCCCCAAAATTCATAAAATTATAGTTTGACTTCCCAAAATGTTAAAATTTCGATTTATTCATTTTGAAAATCATAAAATACCAACCAATACGTGGAAAAATTACATTTTAATTCTCCTTAAAATATAATTTAATCTCGGTCCTCTAAAAGATTTCTAGTTTTCGCCCTAATTTTTACAATTTAAATGACTGAAACTCTTACCCAAGTACTAAATCGTCTAATAAATTATAAATCTATTACTATTTTTGAATTTCTTACAAAATTACTTAAAAGATTACTAAATCTTACTGAATTTCTTATAAATTTACTAAACCTCTTGCAAAATTACTAAAATCTTACACATTTAGAACGTTTAAGTGATTTTTACAACTTTATAAATTATTAAATATCTTCTGAAATTACTAAATTATATTTGTAATGCTGGACTAATTTCTTACAACTTTGTAAACTATGGAATCACTTATGGATTTATTAAATTAAATTTGTAATGATTTCAATAAATTATTTAATTTCTTACAATTTTCGAATTTTATTTTTACAAAACTACTAAATTTGTAACAAAATTGTAATACTTTTAGCAAATTACTCCATTACTTACAATATAAATTACTGAAATTTTATAAAATTGTCACCGTTTTTTACACTAATTGTAAGTAAACGCATTGACCATCCAAAGAAACCCTAAATCTCATAAATTTCTTACGGAAGATGTTACAAATTTACTGAATTTCTTATAATATTGTAAAGTTTTCAGTAAATTACAAAAAATTCTTTACAATGCAAATTATAGAAATTCTTACATTAAATCTCATACAATATTATTGAATCTCTTGTAATATTACTGAATTTCTTGCTTGGAATCCATGAAAAGCTCAATTTAAATAGCCCATTCTAAACATTTCCAGAAACACGTATTTTCATTGTACTAATAAGATAAAACCAGGGCTGCAAGGCTATCAAATATCAAAGTCAGACCCCAAAAAGAGGTCTATACATGCGTGTGTTATTATGTTAATACCCTAATAACATTACATTGATTGATAACTGAACAACAAATATAGATATATGTATGTGTTCATATATGTATATGTCAACAATATTACAGCCTCTGCAACTCAGTCCAAACCCTGGAACTCTACAGTTTATTATAAACCGATTACAAATACAAACCGCCTAGTAAATGTTACATATTTAGGGAGACTAACCGGACTTCAGCTTGCACCATAGTCCAACAGTTCCCATCTGAAGGGACGGAACACGTACACAACTTCCGGACAGCTCTTAAATAATAAAGCAACGCAGACGCAGACTGCAGCAATTGCTACCATCGACAGCATTGCAGGCCTGTAACTCAATGACATGTTGGTCGCCATCCCATAGATATAAGGAAGCTTCTGGTCACAAAGCTTGCAATGTCGCTTCACGGGTCTCAATTCGAGCTGACTTATCTCAAAGCTGGTGGTTGTCTCATTGTTTTGCTTCTGGTTTGGGCTGGAGACAGAGGGAGTGGCGGGAATGTCAACCACCACATGCCCAGAAAGTGATCTCTTGTTAATTTTCCTTTGTACCAAGTGGATGTACGAGTAGTGGCCACGTAAGCGAGCATAATCTTCAGGTGTAGAGCCAGTGCTGTCCTGAGCACTATTCCAAGCATCAATGCCAACCTAAACAGAAAATAAGCACAATACTTAAGAAGTCAATAGACCATGGCTGACAGAATCCAGACTGAAGGAGATACAGAAGATCACCGAAATTCATGTTAGCAAATCAAAACAAGAATTCCTGCATTTCATTTCCAGGAATGCTCAGATATAAATTAAGAAGATACCTTTCCAGGATCATCAGTTAATGCATCCAACACATCCTCGGAACCATCTTTGCCAGCTGCAATGTGAAGAGGAGTCAAACCTCCAGGGCCTAGTACATCAGGTCTAAACAAGGAGGTTTTATCAACACCAGCAGCGACTGTCCCATTCTCAAATCCTAATTTATCTGAAGCGTTCTCTGGAATAAATCTTAAAAGGAGCTCCACTAGAGGTCTACAATTTTTCCTAACAGCTCTGTGAAGAAGACTCATCTCTGTTAATGCAAGGTAGATAGAGTGGTGCTCCCCAGAGCCCACTGTTCCATCAAGAAGAATATTTAGAAGTTTCTTCACTACAGCACACCATTCATGGTCCATAGAGAACTCCATAAGCCACTTGAACCGCCTTAGAGAAAAGGATTCTGAGCTAGGATCCAACTGGCCCAATCTAGACTTCAATTGACTTCTATGAAGAAGCCAACCAACTTCATGAATGAAGTCCATGGCTACATTTTTGGCTTCCATTCTGCCAACATCGGCATCAGTGTCAGTAATCTCCAGTAAACTCTCAAGCATTCGGATCTCTGAACAAACATCATCCTCAGCAACTATGAAAGGGAAGAAACTGCTGCTAAAGCAAGGGTCTTCAATCTAGAGAAGATCAAGGAAATGTCAATTTCCGCAAAAGGAAAGACATACTAGAATAAATTATATATATACACCTTTTACAACAAGCATGTAGGGTAGAAAAAGAAAGAAGAGAAAATAGCAAAGACAGATATAGCAGTAGACTCTACTTATTTTGCACTACATGAATGGAGCATAGTGACTGAAGAATATAGTGCAACTGGAAAACCAGAAAGTGTCATGAATCTATACCTCTCTCTACATTCTCACCAAATCTAGAATAATACCAAAGCCAGACACAAATTAATAAAAGTTGTCCAAGCAGTCAACAAGCAGCCAAGCATGTTCTATGATCCAACATAAATACATCCAAGAACTTAAAAGTTCAAACTATGTCTCAAATCTCATCATCCTAGGACTTCTCTATTTCCTCCCTTTACCCCCTCACACACTCCCATGTTTCACCTTAAATAAGATGAAATTTCTTGCGAATAATTACGATAGTCCACCCAAAAGTAGTAGAGTTAGCAGTAGCACTAACCAGGATGTATTTGCACTACACCTGTTATCTACAAGCTACATTGTAACCTCACACCCAACTAAAAGGAATCTTACTAGAATTCACATATAATCATTTCAAAGATAACAGCAGCAAGGATGGGAGCAATAGGATTGATTAAAGTAGTAGAAGAAAGACCACCTCAATGAATCCTCTCCCAGTCACAGTAGGGATAGAGCAAGAGAAGTTAATGCACTGTAACTCATCTTGCTCCTTGAAATCATTGTTGTCATCTATCAACTCATGAGAATCATTTTGCACCAGATACTTCCCTTCTACTGAACAGAGCAACCTGGGATAGGAATCCAAGAATATCAAAGGCTCTAGAGCAACCATAAAAATTCAATACAAAGCATGTACTCTCTTGTATACACTCCCAAGGATCAATTCAAGCAATTGAGGGATAAAATGACTCAAGAAATATTGGCTGCAAGAAAAATGTAATGAATACCTTGTGGCTGGCCGAGACAGATTGATACCTTTAACTGAAAATTGAGCTCTCTCAGTTGCAGATACTGCAATTGGTTTGACATTCACAATTTTACCATAACGGATGCTACCAAGAGGTAAATACGTATCTACCAGAACCTGACCTGCAGTACAAAAATAAATTGGTCAAGTATTCACACCTCCATGCATAAGTACTCTTGCTTGCCAATTATTTGGTCATATCAATTAAATGAATACTGATAAAGACAAGATAAAGAGACCATTATAAATGAATGCTATCTGATCTTGCACCCTTATACAAATCCATCCAGTCCTCCAGAAAGTGTCATCCGAACAATCCAGAAGTCGACTCAAACTGAAACTCAGATTAGAGCACAGCTGACAAAATAATAGACGATTAAAATTGTGAAGAAATTAATAGCATTTAAATGCATAGGAGATAAAAGAATCTATAGTTTCATGCAAACAAGCTTACATCATCCCAAGCAGCCTCAGCTTGACGAAGATAAACTGTGAGAACTATGCAACCAGGCCTAATATAGCTCTCAATGTCGGTGGGACTATGAGATAGCCAATCAAGAATCTGGAAGTTTAAACGTTTTACATAATTATACTTTCGGAAGAAGCGAACCCCATACTAAAGTTGCATTTAAAAACTTTTGAGTACCTGTGCTCGCAAGACCAAAGGAAAATCATTTGGTTCTTTCCCAAATAATTTAAACACAATCCTATCTGTACGGCTCTGCAATGTCAAAGTGAAAGTAAATCATCAGAGGTGAAACTTTCATAGAATTTTATGGCACTACATATATTAATCAACAGATGAGATGGATCATCAAAATATCCCTTGGTAATTGCTTGTCATGACAATTTAAACCTCCTCCACAAGTAAAGCCATCTAGCAACTGCCCTGACCCCAAAGTAATATTCAAGGAATTTTAATACAAAAATGGTATGCAATCATGCATATTATGCAATATAGAGATACCTGAGCACCACCACTGGAACTAGAAGGTGATTGGCCAGATGCTGAATCTGAATTCCTACTGGTCTGGGGTGGACTTGAATGATGAGAGGTCTGTTGAACCCATGAAGGGCAATCAAGAGAGCTAGTCCCTATATTCACAGGTGCAGGTGACCTCTCTATGTCATCTGTGCTATTGTCTGAGTCAATATATATGTCATTCAGATCAAAATCATTCATCTTGACCACTCCAGTAGCACTGCCTTGGACCTCAGCACCCCTAGTATCATGAGAACATACTCCTTTCTGTGGCATCTCCAATGCAGGTCCAGTGATATGCTGCTTGAAAAGCTGAGGAGGGCCTTGGCCATTAGAAAACAAAGCTGAAACAGCTTCTATATCTTGAGGTACCGGCAGAAGCCCAGATATGTTTCTTCCCCCTTGTTCACTGGTATGGTTTGCAAGGCTCCTTAGAAGATGAGACAGAACATCCTGGTCCGTGGTCTGGCCAGATGTGTTAGCTGTCATTTAAGAATATCAATGTCATTCACCCATAAGCAAATACAAAATATTCCATGTGAAATACAATAGCTAGAATTATGCTACAACCAAAGAATCTTAGCAGCTCTCTCATGTCTAACTTTTAAATTCACCTAAAATATAGATTTCCAAGAAAGTGCATGGTGAACTATCCCGAGAAAAATAATTGACTAAGTATGAAAAATGAATTGAGATTCCTTTTGCATTGGTTGTTCAAACATTCATAATTGCCCCTTAGGTCCCCAGAAGGGAAAATGATCCTGTAAGTATGAAAATGTATAGCAATTTAGACCCATTTTTCAGAGAAAAAATATAGAAGATTATATACTCAACAGACACAAACCCAATAGCATTCAGTTGTAGTGGAAAGTCAACTAGATACTTACAGTGCAAATTAGAAAGTATCTTCAGAAGACTTAACAACAGATAACCACTAGTTTGCTCATCATTCAGTGAATTGCCATTGACGACAGCTTCAGGATTTCTTTTCCTCCTCCTTTTATTGTGGCCAGCCAGACGTCTGCGACAGCTTCTCTTACCGTCATCAAACTCTTGAAGGACATGAAACCTACCAAAAACCAAACAACATATCCAGCAATATAGATTTTCAGCTTGAAGTACAAAAGATCACCAAGACGTTACTTCTATAAGAATTTCTACAAATTTAGTTAGCTTATCTCTTTCAGTTCTGCAAAGTGGTTCAAACCTTAAATGCTTACCGACTACACTGCTGACAAAATCGCTGCATGACATTTCCGACCAGTGTCTTACTAGCCTTGGAATGCATCTCACAAACCTTATGCCGCCTATGATAATCCTTGGCATCACTCAGATCAGCCCTGCAGTCATCAACCTGACAAACTGCACGATTTCCAGAACCTCCACTCAACTTGGTCTTCTTCCCACTAGTTCCCTCCCAATTTATCGTATCTCTTTGGCTAAGTGGATTACCATGACCATCTTGGCCCCCAAGCTTCAAAGTAAGGCTACCTGCTTCTTCATTCAGACTGTCATCTTTGACCACAGTGACCCTTCTCCTCTTCTCCAATTCCCTTTTCCTTTCAGTTTCCAGATCCACTTCGTCAGAGCATGATGATGAACTATTGGATGAATTGCCAGGAATCCCAGACCCCAGCGGGAAAAACTGCCTCCCCATACCATCAGCAGACACCGGATTCATCCGGCTAGCAACAAAAAGGTCACCATCCCATTTCCAATCATTCAAATTCCACTCCAATGTCCTTTTCCCCACAGCCTGCAGATCCTCCGGACTCACACCATGCAACTGAGCTTCACTTCCATATCGAGCCTCCATTTACAAAACCCCAAGTAACCAGAAGACTCAAAACCCAGTAATTCAACCTCAAACCAAATCTCAATTTAACAAAAATCCACAACTTTAACCATCTTCCAGCTACAGATCAGAGCTCCAAAACCCTATACTACTAATTACAACTAATCAGCTTCAGCTCTTTCCCAAAAGTTCAATAAACAGTACACCAACACATCCATTATCCCAATTAAGAGTAACCCACATACATAATCAAAACAAAAAGCCTACTTTTCGCTAAAACCCCAAATTCCAAGCACTTGAGGGGTTTTTTTTTCGCATCTCACAACAACGTATCCAAATAAAAGCTGACAATCAACTCCAATTTTAAAGGAGCACAAAGAATCTGAGGTAAAAAAAAAAATAGACCTACCGGTTACTAGCTCGGAGTGTAGACAGGCGGGAAGATTAGGGAAAAGAGTTGGCCGGAAAGAGAATGGAGATTAGAGACAAAGTAGCGAAACATCTCAGTAATGATTATTTATGATAGTAACGTTGTTGCTTTGTTTGTTTGTATTTTTTTTTTTCTTTTTTTTATGACGAGAAGAAAAAGAAAGGAAGGTAACAGTAGACATTAAACCAAAATGGTGGACATACCACGTGTCATATTTTCTTAATTCTCGTATAAATATTAAATCAAAATTCAAATGATTCCATTTGCACCTCGTTAAACGGGATGACATTTTTAATTTTATTTTTCTTTATTTTTTTAAAATATCGAATTAATTGTGAATAAATATTTTTAAAATTTAAAAATTATATTCATAATATATTTATATTTCTATTTCTATTTTTAATTGAGTGAGTTAACTAAACATTAATTTAATTAGGAAATAATTAAAATATGTTTTTATAGAGTAATAAAATATATGAATATATTTTTATATTTATTTTAATATTAAATAAATTTAAAAGAATAATTACACAAAATACTTGAAAACAAAGACGCATCAATATTAAAGTTTTAATTTTATTATTTCAATCAAAATTAGTGTTTGTTTTTTATAAATAAATAGTTTTCCAATAAATTATATTAATAAAGATTAATTTTATGAAAATATTAACCAAACGTTGATGGTAACTAGAGCTTGAGAGCTTTACGTAATAGTTTAATATTGCATCAAGATAATTTCATCTTAAATTTTAATATTTTCATTGGATATAATTTTTTCAAGATAAAAATACTAAAATTTAAGTTGAAAATGTTGATGTATCATTAAATATTTTGAAAAAATATTTTTTTAAAATTTTAAAAGATAAAAGTTAAGATATTTTAAAAAAAATTGGAATTTCTCATTAAATCTTTCAAAATTTTAAAATTTTGATAATTTTCGTTAAAATTTTAAAATATTTGAAACTTTAATTAGATTTATCAAAATTTCTAAACATTCACATTAAGAACTTTTAGTTAAATACGTTATGGAATTAAGAAAATGATAATTTAAAGTTGATCACGGGAATAATAGTTGAATGGCAGCTTGCATCAACCATCAAGTGCCAGCTATGGTCCTTGTTCATCATACTTCTTTGATGAAAGAAACCTTGTAATGTTTGGACCAAAAACTTAGGACCATCTCTGTATACCCAAAAAAGGAAAACCAACTTTCATCAGATTTTGGGTTTGAATTTAGCAATTCTTTTATATGGAAAATTTGGGATTTTTTTCATATTAACATCCAAACTTCTTTTTGTCTAAACTAGGTCCTGAACTTGGCAAATGCTCCTATATCGAGACTTGATTTTTTTTTTGTCCAAGTTAGTCATTAAAAACCCTTAGAGGTGCTCATGGGCCGGGCGGCCCGGCCCGGCCCAACGGCCCGCCCGAAATATGGGAGGGTTTAGGTAAAAATATAGGCCCGAAATATGGGTTTGGGCAAAAAAACGAGGCCCGTTTAGAAAACGGGCTGGGCCTCGGGCACCACTTTTTCGGCCCGGGACCGGCCCGGCCCGATATAATAAATATATTTATTTTTTAAAATTTTAAAATATTTTTTACATAATTTTTTAATTTTTTTAAATTTTAAAATATTTTTAAAATACTTTTTTTAAATTTTTTTAATTTTAAAATATTTTTAAAATACTTTTTTTAATTTTTTTAATTTTAAAATATTTTTAAAATACTTTTTAAATTTTTAAAAATTTTTAAAATAAAAATGGGCCGGGCCGGGCTTATGATTTTTTCCCGGGCCGGGCATGGGCAAAATCTTAGGCCCATATTTCGGGCCGGGCCAGGCTCGGGCCTAGGACCCAGGCCGAAATTTTTTATGGGCCCGGCCCGGCCCATGAGCACCTCTAAAAACCCTAAAGTTCAAGTCCCAATGTGGAAAATGTTACAAAAAAAAAAGTCTAGGTCTCAAGGTAGGAACAATTACCAAGTTTAGGGCCTAATTTAGACCAAAAAATGTTTAAACCCCAATGTGGAAAATGTTACCAAGTCTAGGTCTCAATGTGAGAATAATTGCCAAGTTTAGGACCTAATTTAGACCAAAAAAAATTAAACCCCAATGTGGGAGAAGTTGCCAAGTTCAGACCCCACATAGTGATTTAACCATTTATTAAATAATGTTTAATAAATCTTGGGGCCTTTGGGGTACTTTAATAAAAAAATTAATGGGTAAACTACATTCAATATCACTAAACTATTAGTAAATTTACGTTTTGATTAATCAACTTCAAAATATTGCTAAATAGTCACTAAATTATTCAAAAGTTTCCATGTAAGTTGTTGTCGAACTATTAAAATTGTTGTTGTATAGCCTTCTCTATCTGCACCGCATGCACCAATCGAAAGTTTTCCTTCTTCTTTTCTTTTATAGTCTAGTTTTTTTTTTCATGAAATAGATTTGAACGTCGCAAATCTATGAACCAAATCAAAACAAGTTTCTTCTCTGATCTTTAACATTGGTCATCAAATCGACTTAGATCTAAGGTATGTTCTTCTACTGGTTGATGGGTATTGATCCACTATATCGATTGTCGAATCGTCACTTGAAGCTCGCAAGCCGAACTTAAAAAAATTAACAGTCTAATAGCTTAAATAAAAACTTTAAAATAATTAAATAATCAATTTATAACTTTTTAAAATTAATTTACAAAAATATTAACGTAAATTGAATGAACTTAAAATTAATTAATTTTGTTACTAATAAATGTTAGAATATTTTATTTATTTTTTAAATTTTAATCTTATCTTTTCACTTTAAATAAATTAATTTCTTTCTTAAATTTTTAAATAATTATAATTAATTGAGTAAAAGATGTCTCGTTTTACAAAGCTTATATCTTACTCAAGTTAACAATATATTACGCAAGTTAACAATATGTACCATAGATGATTGAACTTGTTTGCATTTTGAAAGTAGACATGCAATAAAACATTTTAAGGGTGCGTTTGGTTCGCTGTATTGGATTAGAGGTGTATTGGGATTAGAGGTGTATTGGATTAGAGGTGTAATAGCTAATCCACTGTTTAGTTGAATGTAATGGAATAGAGGCGTAATAGTAATCTTGTGTTTGGTTGAATGGAATAGAGGTGTAATAGCATAATGGAAAAAACTAAAATGACTAGAATACCCTTAGCATAAATTTGTTTTGGTAAATGATTATTGTTATTGTTATTTAAATTTTAATAAGATTATTATTATCAATAATAAAATTTAATCATATTTAAACATAATTATTATTAAATATATTTTAATTAAAATATATAATTTAATAAAATTCTTAATAATCAATATTCTTATATGAATTTACTCAAATCATAATATATGATACTATAAAATATAATTTAACATAATTATTATTAAATATATTTTAATTAAAATATATGATTTAATAAAATTCTTAATATTAAATATTCTTATATGAATTTACTAAAATTATAATATATAATAGTATAAAATATAATATAACATAATTATTATTAAATATAATCAATTTTTTGGCATTTAAACCATTCCTCTTACTAAACTCGATTTCACCAATTAATTGTCAAACTCTTTGTTTCATCTGGGCAAATTATAGGTTTAATTTTCGTCCTTTTCTCTTCAATTCGAGGAGGAATCTCACATTTTTTCTTCAATTTTATTATGAAGAAAATATAATAAATAAATTTGATGAATTTTATTAGATTTGGAAAATGGTGCTTTAAACAATTAAATGATACACTTTTAGACTCCACAAATAGAGTCAAAAGATTGACAAGTGTTCTACAGAGGTATAGTAAAATATTAACCTAGTAATATTAAAAAAAGAAAAAATGTGAAATTGCTTTCTGGTAGAATCTAAATAGAATTGAAGAAGAAATAAAAACGAAATGTTACAGACTAAATTAACCAAAATGGTAAAGATTGAGGGTTGTATCTATGGTTATACAATAATATAGGGATTGTGCTTAAAATTTATGCCATATGTTAATAGGCCTTAAAACGTTTGAGATAATATCCAAAATCTTGTCCCTATAAAACTGGGTGATGATGTTACACTAACCATGCTGGCTTTTAGAGATCCGAGTGCTAATACCTATCAAAATTCACTCAGTCCCATATACATATATATAACACACTCCATCTAATCCAATTTTACCTCATATACAAACACTTTTGTCTCTCAAGTCTCTACAGTCTCGTTTTTCACTTGCTTCCTTTGGATCGCTGCTTCCGAGTTGTTTTCAAACCTTTTTTTATTGGCTTCATATCACCATTGCTTAATTGGTAGTCAAATGTTTTAACATTCCTAACAATTGCATGAACTATGGTCTCACTTTTCGGGACTAATATGGTTTTCCTCTCCACCACCGCATTCTGCCCGCATTTCGAATCATCCTTTTCCATCAGAGACTAGAAGCACCAGGAACAGTATATTTTAGCAGAACAGGGAACATATCATGGCAACACCAGAAAAAAAACAACGGAAAAATTTGAGTTTTAACTCAATTGGTTCATGCAATTACCTTTAAAAATTGACATCTTTGCTTCCTGTGTTCAGTCAATGGAGTTTTAGGATCCGCAGAAGTATTCTTGGTTTTGTTATCAACAACAGCTAGGATCTGTCTTGCAAATTGATTTGCTTGAAGCATTTCACCCACTGTTTCCCCTACTAACATTGCTGGTAATGACATTCTCCTACATTCACCTGCATCAAAAAGGTTGGATAAATCCAATTATTTGCCATCTTAGCTTGCTCAACGAAGTTGAACTTTGAAAAAGATCATTTCATAAAAAATTAGCTTATAAAGGAAAGCTAGTTTAATTGGGTTTAGGGTATATATGTATCTAACCACACTCAAGTGCAAGAGAGTACAAGAGGTAGACAAATATGGCATTCTAAAAGTTACCTTGTAGTGGATATTTATATAGGAAATTCAAAATGAATGATAAATTCAAGAAACAATGCTCAAGAGAGGGACAGGACTTGCTTGTGGACTAATATAAAAAAGATAATTTAGATTAAAATATCATATCTATAGTCGACTAACTACTGCAGTAGAAATTAGGGGTGTAATTGAGTTGAGCCAAGCTCCAATGTTGATAAGTTTGAGTTTAAATTCGACTTGAAATTCGAAACTTGATACTTGATACTTGATTTCCACATATGCTAATTTTCAATCAAACCCCAGTATTAGGGGACTGCTTCAACGAGACAAGGATGTAGAAAATGAGCATTAGCATATGTACAAATGTAATAAGAAAATGGACTTTGGTCTCCCCTGCAACAACTCTTTTTTTTAAGTAACATCAACGAATGGGCATCAAGGTGGTTTTTTCATAAGAAAATGTAATTAGAAGGAGAAGAGATTTACAAATACAAATATTAAACCTCATATCATCAATTTGAAACCTACAGATTGGCATTAGCATATTTTGGATTATCCTTGGACTTGCAGAAAATAATTGATAAATTCCCCAAGGTGGATGTAATTTGACGAATTTATAAAGGATACCCTCAGTTCCTGGTTCTCATCTTTCTTTGCTAAATACATACAAGTTGAGGCATTCATTATATAAATTGATGATCCAAGTAGTCTAGTTTTTCATTTGAATACAATACAGCAGCTGTATGTATGCATGTGTGTTGTGTAAGCGCATAGATTGAAATATAGCATAGCATTAGCTCTTAATAAACCACTCCCATTTTAGGTGGAACTGTGTAGACCTCTACCGCACTCGTTGCCCAGCATTTAGTCAGAGGATGTTCTCTCTTCTTTTATCCCTTTATTCTACTCCTTTTTAAATGTGGTTTTTTTCATAAGAAAATGTAATTAGAAGGGAGAAGAGATTTACAAATACAAATATTAAACCTCATATCAGCAAATACAGATTCGAAGGTTAGGGCAGACAAGGTTAGGGAGAAGAGATTCAATTTCTACAAATGTTGAATCTTTCGTCATAAAAAACATAAAAGGAAAACATGTTGAAAGAATGTTAGGGCAGACAATGTTTACCTTGATTGAATTGGGATTCACTGCATTTGAAGTCACTGCATTTGGAGATAATTGGCAGACAATTTCAAGAGACTTCCCTACTCACTGCATTTGAAGAAAACAAAAAACAAAAATAAAGAAACAATATTTCAAGAACAGATCATTAAATTCATGGTATATATAAAGAAATTTAATTGAAATCAAAGGAATAGAAGAAGGGAGAAGCGTACTTGGGAACCATTGCTGCTACTCTCTGTTACTCTGTTACCTCATACGATTCGTAATTGAAGGCCTTGTTGAGGGTTGTTAGGGTTTGTTAAAGGGTTGGTCAGGATAGAAGCATGAAAAGGAGGGAGAAGGTTGGAAGGAAATGGAAAGAAAAATGAAAAAAAGAAGAAGATGTTTCAGACGTGAGAAAGAAATGAGAAATGAGAAAGAAATGAGAAGACGGCTGGGGAGGGTAAAACAGACTCTGATTAGCTAATCCTTACTTTTGGAAGGTATTAGAAATCAGCGTTGAAGCAGAGAAAATAAGGAATACCTCCGTAATGTAATAGGCCCGTATTAGGGTAATACATTGAACCAAACAAGGGATTAAGTGGGCCCACGGAATAGGGGTGTAATGGCTAATCCATTACACCCAACCAAACATGGTGTAACACTACTTTTTATTATCATCGAGAGTATATGTATCATTTTAATAAAATGATATTATACGCATTTCAATTTCTATCACCTTACAGTGATAACCTGAGAAATGAAATATTGTTCCTGACTTGGAAGAATTACAGTGCAACATTTTTCACCAGTAATTTTTATTAAAAATTAAAGATTTTTTACACAAAATTATTCTAATTCTGTGGAAAGATTATGTTATGATCGTTGGTTGTGGAATTGATAATTCCTTTTGCAAGGAATGGTCAAAATTTGTGGTATATGATCTTTGGTTCTCTTTTGATGGAACAAACCTTGTTTTTAGCATTCGGGTGTATTGTTGGGTTGGACCATACAAAAATGGGTTGCCTTCTTCACCTAACTTCTTTGATAAGATTAAAAAAACCTCTTTTTTGTAGATAATAGAAATGACATGTGTCGAGGCACGCACACTTTGAAATATTTAATATAATGGGGTGAGATGGTGAAGGGTGAATCTAGAAATTTTTTTAACAGGGACTGAAATTTAATTATAATTTTTATAGATTAAATATAGGTTTAATTTTGTATTAATTTATAATTTTATCAGTTTTGAAGGGATTAAATATTTTTTTTATTCTTAAGGAGATCAGAGTGCAATTCCACTATATATTAATTTATCGATTTTCAATTTATAAGAGGACCAAATTGATTCTTTTTCATTTTTGGGGGCCAGTCAGATTCACCAATGGTGATGGTTGAAAAAGTGGAAATTGTTTTTGAACAATCTTATTATAGATTCTGATAACATATGTTATCTTTTTGACATAATGCCTAGAATTACCCATAGCCCCTCCCCGACTCATGAATAGGAGAATAATACACTTCGGTGCACTCGAACCTACGTCCTCCTACGTTGGCAACAATGCTCATACCAATCGAGCTAAAACTAAATCGACAGAAAATGTGGAGAATTAAATGGAAAGAACTAAAATAAGAGAACTGTAGAGAGAGATTGAGAGAATGTTTGCCCTCAAGTCAAAATTTTCCGAAAGTTCCTTCATAAAGTTATGAAGGATTTTTATTTATAGAGTTCGAGAATAAGCGTTACAAAGCTAGTTATTAATGAGAGAGAATTTTATGTTGAAAAGGCATTAATATTCTTTCATGACAATGAGTTTAAGCCGTTGACAACAGCGAATAGTGAATAAAAATTCATAATGTTGCTGAAAGAAAAAGAGAGAACTACTCAATATTACAAAAAAATATTCTCCCTTCATATATGATCCACCAAGCCAACATTTTCCAAACATCTCATAAGTGAAAATAACAAAAAAAAATCCTACCATATTTCGGGATTATTTTCAATTCTTCTGTTTGGGTTAAGAGTAACATCTGAAACATCTTCTACAACATATTTTTTGAAGAATGTGTCTTCCAAAATGACCTTATTTTACGATGAGTTGTTTTTACGGCAATACTTTTGTTGAAAGTTTTATTTTGAAAAATGGGTATTCTTAAAGAACAATTGTTCTAAATAAAAAAAATATTTTGAATAGCAATTGTTTTGGACATAATTGTTCTCGAAGAACAATCATTCTAAGCAATAGTTGTTTCAAATTGTTATTGTTTTTAACAAAAGCTGTTCTCAAATGATAGTTACTTTGGTTGATGATATTTTAGATTGAAGCAGTATTTTGAATATAGTTATTCGAACATAACTATTTTTTCAAGCAACGATTGTTATGAACAACAAACATTTTAAATAAAATCATTCTTCCAAAAGAGACATGTTAAAATTAACGGAAAGATATCAAAATTTTAATGTCTATTAAGAGCTTGGACCATCTATTGATAATTAATTAACACTTATTTTCAAGTGAAAGTATTTTGCAGGTCCTTCTATCTTAGAGACCAGATCAAATTAGTTGTCTACTATTAATGAATCAATTTCATCCATGTACTATTAAAATAAATCAAATAATGCCAAAATTCATTTGAGTTAACATTTTTTTCAAAATGACATTTATTGTTTAACAAAATTAATATTTTGAAAGCTTTTTTATGGTTCTACATATGAAATCTTTTGTTTGGAGTTGAACTGTAAATGAAAAAAAATCATGTCATTTTTTGAATAGTAAATATTAACTCTATTATAATTTAGCCTCATTAAATTCCTTTTAATAATATAAGGATTAAATTGATTTATTCAATAATAAAAGACTAATTTAATCCAATCTTTATAATGGAGGACTTACCAGATACTTTTACCCTTATTTTACATTCTAGAAAACTTCTGATTGTATGAATACTTAATATAATTGAATTGTAAATTTTATTAATAATTTCAACTTTTAAAACATTTATTCCAAAATATTCAAATTCATACTAAAAAAACAATTTGAGCCAATTGTGTCTTAACTCGATCAGTATAGGTATTATTGTCAATACAGGAAGAGTGCGCTATAGCGCATTATTTTGGGTTGGGGAGGGACTATGGGTAATTCTAGGCATTGTATCAAAAATAGCATATATAATCGGAAATTATCCAAAATGGAAGAAATTTATGTCTTCATGTAGATAATATTTTTCAAACATTTCAAATTTAGACCAAACAACTTTGCCTGCCCTCAAATCTTACCTTCAGGTTAAAAAGGATAAATTTTAAAACTATATATGAATTTTGATTCGATATGCAATTTGATATATAAATTTTGATTTTGTATAATTATACGCATAAAACTTTGATTGTGCTTCAACCATACACATTTAAAAAATAAATACATCTATTTATTTTTATATTGGATAAATATAATTATTTGTATTACAATATATATTATGTATACTTAAAATGAATTTTTAAATAAAAAAAGTATGAGGATTGAATTATTATCTTTTAAAATACAGTGATTAAATCTCAAATTTTATCAAAGAACATTTCACATGGAAGTCGTCTTTTTATTATATTTTTTATGTTTATTCTCTTATTTGAATATTTACTCACAATTTTTTACAGATAATTTTTTATATAATTATTTAAATAATTTATTTATAAAATAAATCTTAAAATTATACATAATTTTTATATAATATGCAGTGTTATACATAATATATATGATTTTGATTTTGATTCAATTTTCACACTCCGCTAATATTATTATTCATGTTGCAATATTTGTTATTATATTATATGGAAATTACTAATGTGAAATTTTATTAAATTGAAATACAAATGAATAAATTTAAACATTTCAGCATAAATTAAGAAAAATACATGTTTTTATTCTATAAAAATTACATTTATTATTATTATTATGGCAATAGAAAATAATTAAAACTATTTCAAAAGAACAACAGCATAATTTAAATTTATGTAAAATATTAAAATTTACTCATTAATTTTTAAATTCAATAAAGTCATCAACAATTTCTATGTAAATTATTAAAATAATTTGATGATTAGTCATGGAGCTGATTTTGAAAATTTAGAGGGTTAAAATATATGATTGTAAGCTCAGTATATATATATATATATATTGAAAATTTGGAATTTACATTATGCATTTTAATTTTAGGAATTTTAATTTTTTATTTTTGGATTTGGAATCTGGATGTTATAATGCACCTAAATTTAATAAAATAATTTTAACAAGATTAATAATTGGACCTGAATTTTGAAATCGAAAAGTAAATGACTAAATTCTTAGAAATAAAAGCACAGAGGACTAAATTTCAAATTTACGAAGAGTACAAGAACTTATAGTATATTTTAACCTTAATTTAATATCTATTTAAGATCTCATAACTATTCGTATTTGTTCTATAACTCTTACTTTACCATTTAGTCCATTTGATGCCAATAGTTATTATTATCATATTAATTCAATTAACTGCAAAATGTTACAATACAACATAAAAAATTAACATAATAAGTTACATATGAATTTACCAGGCAAAAATAGCAACATACAAGATGTCAGGGACTAATCTCAATTTTTCTTTCTTCGCGATTACCCTTCGATTGGTTTAAGCCTCGCTCTATACGATAATTCATTCCAATACATCAATTTCAATTACTTTGTAACATTATATTAAATGCATATGACAGTTCAATCACTTTTCCAATGTCCCCCAAAGTTTTGCATTTTATTCAATTTAATTATTAAAACCGAAATTACTATAACTTTCAAATTTGAGTTTCGATTTCGAAACTGATCTCAATTACATCCTTATGAGATTCTCTACTATCCATAATTATAGAATTTTCATGTTAATTTTGAAATATTTACACTTTAGTCCTTTTTCACTTCTAAGCTTAAAATCTAACAATTTAGTATCAAAAGTTTCGAGAAATCAACAATGGAAACTTTTGAGAACTTTAACAGTTTTGCAAAATAGTACACAAATCAACTAAATTAAACTCTCGGGATCTAAAAAAATAAAAATTATAAGAAACAGACCTCAAATTGCTTGCCAATTGATTGATTAAAGTTATGGCTTCAACTCTATTCTTTCCTCTTCTTACGGCATGGGAGATGAAAAGATGAAAGAA
The DNA here is from genome assembly GCF_025698545.1 of Gossypium raimondii. Lineage (NCBI taxonomy): Eukaryota > Viridiplantae > Streptophyta > Magnoliopsida > Malvales > Malvaceae > Gossypium > Gossypium raimondii. The sequence goes on from NC_068572.1 coordinate 4,191,966, forward strand.
TGCTAAATTTTCTTTCAAATTTTGTCTTATATACTTAGATTAATTATTAATTATTCTTAATTTATTTACTTAAACCTTAATTAGTTAACCTTGTTTACTTTAAGTTAGTGCATTTCTACATCACTTTCCACTATTCAATATAATTTCGTCTAAGGGCATAATTGGTCCATCAGCTAATTAAAAGTTCATAGCAATTAAAATTTTACCACTTTTACGAATTAATCCTTGTACCATAATTAACTATCAATTAGAGATAATTACTATACTTAAATTCAATAAATTACTTAATTAGACTTGTAAATATTAAATAATAATATTTATGAACTCACACATCGGAAATGAAGTTCCAAAACTACCGTTTCTAGTATCACCGAGAAACAGTCATGTTACAATTCTAATATAATAATACGTTAAACATAATGTATTTTTCATTAATATATGTAAGTTTTTTTAGGAGAAGTTATTTTAAGTGAATTGACAATTGTAATTATAAAGAATATATCTAAATAACTATAACAATAATTAATTATTATAAAGCATGATTAGATTGTTAACCAAAATATATCTAGATTTAAACCAAAATAAATTTATACAGGAGCTAGTTATGGTGGTAAATAAACTAGAATAAATATAGACGAAAAATCCGCACACAGAAATCGAATATTTTAAAGTTCACAGAATCTTAACATTGCCATAAGCTGATGCCTCATTTACTCTAAGTTAATTATTTAAAAAATTATTTTTGATGATAATTTTGTTTTGTTTTATTTTCTCTTTTATTTTTTATAAAAGTTAAATATTTAAATTTAAATTTTATTATTTATACTAGCTTGAGATTAATTATTTTTCTTCCTTTTTATTTTTGTATATTTTAATCATTTTTTCCAATAGAATCTTTTAAATAATGGCCAGTAATTAAATTTACATAAAATAATTTAATAAATTTATCTTGGTTGATAACTAAATTAAATACAAAACTTAAAATCCTTAATTTTAATTTAAATTAAATATATTTTTATGAAAATAAATAAATAAATTTAATTTTATAGTAGTTCAATATGTAATTAAATTTATATTTATGTTGTAATTAAAATTGAATAAACAAATAAACTAAATAAAAAATACAAAGATAAATAAAACCAATGGTATAATTGTCTTTTATCTAAAATTTGTTTAGTAAATAGATCTCAAATAGATTTATAATGTGTTCTTTAAACCTTAAAGGGTAAGAAGTCATTCTTAAAATCACGAGGTAAATATATCATTATCCTCAAAATACATTAAGAGAGGACGAATTGGTCTTTAAAATTTAAAAAAACTTTGCATAACAAATTCTGAGTGCTTCAGATTTCCTCAAATAATGATTCTCCCTCATTCACTAATAGGTACCTTTTAAGGACAATGTATAATCTTTACAAGATTATCTTTTATTATGATGAGATAATCCCGTTACCCCTTAACATTTTCTACCAATACCTTAAGTAAACTCTCAAATACAGAAATGAGAAAATGAAACAAAAAAAACCTCTCAAAGGTAAGTATACGAAGTTTAAGTACTCACAAATACAATTAAACACTTATACGATGAATAACAAATGAATTTAGCAAGTGCTTGCGAAAGAAAGATGAGTATAAAATGGAAGATTGAATATTTGTTTTTTTATCTTTGTAAGTTTGTTTATTTTCTTCATTGGAGTGTTATTGGACCTTATGTAGATCCTCTTGTTGATTTGTAGGCTGTAGCCGCTTGATGTTGCTGGGGGGGATTTTCTAGTCGTTGAGAGCATTAATTCCGTGAATTAATGATAATCTATAAGCATATAGGTATCGATATCCTAAAGAGTGGTATTTATACTTTACACAAAAATAGTCGTTAGAAATGATTGGGTACCAATATCTTCAAGGCAAGTACTGATACCTTAAGAACATGTATTGATACCTTGCTTCCCTATTTTGAAAATTTGATTATTGACTTCCAATATACAAATACCTAGAGCCTAGGTATTGATACCTCAAGGTATGGTATCGATACTTTACCCTTCTAGATTGTATTTTTGACCACTGACTTGCAATGATCGATATATCAGTCTTAGTGACAGATATCAATACCTTGATGCATGGTATCAATTTTTTACCCTTCTTGAAATTATTTTTGGCTACTACTTAAAATGTACTAATACATCAAATTTGGGAACATATATAGATAATACTTTACCCTTTAAAAAATATTTTTATTACAAAATTACGATATATCGATACACCAATCATGAGAATAAGTATTAATACCTTAATACATGGTATCTATAATTAACCTTTGAAAGCTTGGATGACACTTTAAATAAATTTGGAAGGGTCTTGAGAGTAGTTAAAACAATTTTGAAGCTTGAAAGCATTCTAGAAACTTATTTTGAGTTTTATAAGTTAAAATTATCAAATTAATATTCACTTATTTGATTAATGGGTTGAATTTTATTAAAAAATTGAAAATAAAAAGTAACAAATATTTTACATTAAATTTAAGGAATAAGTACTCTAAATAATTTTATGAGATGTGTGAATTGAAACTTTTTTTTTTAAATTCATGGAAGATCAATAAATCAATTATAATATCAAAATCCATTGTTCACACCTTTCTTTTGGTGCAACATTGTTCACATTTCAGCGATAATAATTTATTCAGCAGCATAGTTCATGCTCTCTACTTTTACTTTTTAAAAGGAAAAATTAATTTAAAAGAAAATGATGAGTCGGGCTGCTGAAATTTAGTTCGATTGATATGTGTATTATTGTTAATACGTAAGGACGTAAGTTCGAGTGCGCTTAAGCTCATTATCCTCCAATTTATAAGTTTGGGGACTATAGGTAGTTCTAGGCATTGGATTAAAAAAAAACAGATATGATCATAACCTATAATGAAATTCTTTAAAAAAATATATGGAACGATCCCTTCAAATACTAGAATTTTCATTTTCTTCTATTAAATAAGTCGTTTTTTTTTCTCTCTTATTATTATTATTATTATATAAATAGTCACCCAACTATTAACATGTTTCTGTTTTGGCCATCTACATTTAATTTTTATTATTATTTAAGTCTCTAATGTTATTGAAATTTAATATTTTGTCACTCATCGTTAAATTATTAATGGAGTGCTGATGTGACCTTTTCATTGCCATAGTAACAAATTTAGTCTTCTAATATTTACAACTTTTATATCACCAAGAAAACTTTTGAATAGTTCAATAATTATTTTATAACTTTTGAAGTTAAATGATCAAAAAGTAAATTTACTAATAATTTAATAATCTTGGGTGCAACTTTTTAATAACTTTTAAATTTTATTAAGGCATAATAATTTATTTGGTTCTCCAACTTTATAAAAAAGCCATTTTAACTCTCTATTTAATTTTTTGTCTCTTTTAACCATTGAATTTGTTTTGTTGGTTAAATCATCTCAAAATGGATGGAAAAGTTATCATTTTGTTAACTTTGATGATGTGGCATCCACGTAGTAATTTATGTGTATGTCATATAATCAATTAATTAATTTTTGAAATTAAAAATTTAATAAAAAATTAACTTATCCATCATTTAGGTGATTTGACAAATAGAATAAATTTAAGGATTAAAAATAAAAATCAAATAAAAGACTAAAATAATTTTTTGTAAAGTTGGAGGTCCAAATAAGTTATTATTATTTTATTAATTTCTTTTGAGTTTTGGACATATTCTCTTCAACTTGAATTTTTTTGGACAGTTGTAAATTGTTTTCCAAATGTAATCCATCCTTAATTCAGGATTAAATTAAACTTAGGACAAAACTAATTAATTTTTAGTAAATTATATGAAAAGGAAAAATCATAATAAAAATACGATTAATGCAATTCAAACTCAAATTATACGAAATGGTAAACATCCTAATTATCAAGTTAAGGGTCTGTTTGATTGCCGGTAAAATATTTTCCGTAAAATGATTTCGGAAAATGTTTCACTTTTTCGTAAAATGATTTCTTGGAAAATATTTTTCGGTGTTTGATTGAATCATGTAAAATATTTTCATTTGTTTGGCGATTTCGAAATATTTTTCAAAAAATTGTTTTACATATATTGATATATATTAATAAATTTTATATTTTAAATTATTTTTACATATATTGCAATGATTTATTTATAAATTATAATAATACTCAATTATTAAGCTACAATATTAATCGTTATAAATTGAAAAAAATTAATATCAAATAAATTATATGTAATTGTGTTAAAAAACAAGTATTGAATAATTAAAAAACAAGTTCTTGGAAAATCGATAAATGAAGCAATTTTTACGGAAATGAAGGAAGGAATGAAGGAGGCGATAGAGAGGAGAGCACGGAAAATGTTTTACGGAAATTGAAAGGGTAAGACATTTTTCCTAAAATGTAACCCATTTTCCCTTATTTTGGAGTTCATTTTCCAAATGGAAAATGTTTTCCGCCAATCAAACGTTGGAAATAATTTTCCAGAAAATCAATTCCTTCAATCAAACAGAACCTAACATACGACTTAAACCTAAAGGGCAGTTAACACTATAAATATCATACCAACTCAGGGTTGAACTTTAAGACTAGTTTAAACATTGAATAAAACATCTTACTTTTCCTTTCACAATTAAAATCAACCACGTAATCAAGCTGGGTGGATTTGAATCCTTCCAATCCCAGCTCGGTTCAAGAAAAAAAAATTCAACCGGACGGTCGGTGGAGTCAACTGTCAAGTCTGGCTAGCTAGCTATCAGTGTAGAAAGAAAAAAAGTATATAAATAAATAAAGTGAAAATTATAATAATAATAACAACAACAAATAAATTAAGGGAAACTGCCAGCAAAGTCAAGGCTCCGAGTTTTCACTTTCATCATACGCTACGCGCCCTTTAAGTTCTCTTAATCTTCGCATCTTTCGCCGGCTCCACCGTCTCAGATCTCCGGCCCAACTGTTTCGCTCACTCTCTTATTGGACTGATCGAAGTCCAAGTGCTTCTTCACTTTATCGGCGGCTATTTTCAGGTTATATTTTCTTTTATTCTATACTTTTATTTTTTGTATTTTCTTTGATTTTTCTCTTCGTCTTTGATACTAATTGTAGCTTTAGATTAACATTTAAGCGGATCGGTAACGCTAATTAATTTACGGATTTGCTGAGTGTTTTTTGGGAAATTATGATAAAAGAAAACGGGATTTTGAGTTTTGGCTGTTAGATTTTACCTTGTAAGTTACAGTTTGTTTGGTTAGTGGTTGATCTGCTTGATTAAGTGGTAGATGGTTTAACTTCGAGAAGTGTTTTTCAACGTTGTGCTGAGAAGAGATTATTGAAAAGAATTTGTGATCGTATCTGGATTTTGAGCTACTTTGGAACTGAATTATTGTGCTGGAAAACTTTTAGGTGGAAAAGTTGGTCAAATTCTAGGTTTGTGCAATTTCTTTTTCTTCTTTTTTGTGGTTTTACTAGCAGTTTACAGCGGCTAATTTAACGTTACTAAACTTTATATCCAATATGTTTACATGCATGTGCAATTTCAAGTTGGTTCTGACTTCTGAGTAAGAATTTCCCGTGGTATCATTGAATTTTTGCTTATGCCAGGCTGCATTTATATGATGAAATGAAAGGTCTAATTTACCCTATCTCTTGTTTCTTTGGGGATATCATGCGTAATAATGAAATGCTACAATCCGTGAGTTTACAGAATTTATCATCATTTGCATTCCTAGAGGGTTCTTTTTTTTTGGTTCTTTCACATGCCATGTTCAATATCTTGAATGGGAGTCTTCAAATGATATGGGAGACTGCTTTGGGGAAATATATTTAGATTTAAGACAAAAATCAGATGAAGCAAATATGTTCTGTGGTATAGAAGACTTAAGATATGCATCAGATGGACATTTGGTTTGAGACAATCCAAAGGTTTTCATTTACATACGAGCCTCAAACTCACACATAGTGGAAAAACCAAATGCATTTTGCTTCTACTTTTTTTGTCCTGTGCTCTTCCTATATGTACTTTGACCTGACAATTTTGGATACAGTACGAAAATGTGACATGGCCATAGAATGTCTAATAGACATGAAAACAATGAAATAAACACAATATTACATTTTCAAACACAACTAACATGACACAGTTAATTCATGTATCATATTTGTGTTTATGATTTAACACATTTAATAATTTGTGTTTACACGATTCAGATGAGAAAAATGAGACAAGACACACCTACATGGATTTCTAGATTTATTTGTAATTTTGTTGTATTGATTTGCAGCTTCTATACCTGCAAGACATGTAAAGCATGGTGTGGTTAAGCTGTCCCCCCCCCTTTTTTTTTTCTTTTAACATTTATACTTACTTACATGCTTCCTTGGATTTCTAGATTGGTATTTTACAAATTAGAGATAATTGTCAAAGGATAGAGCCATGAGTTGTTTTGGCTGTTGTGAAGAAGATAATATCCACAATGCCACAGACAATGGAGGCCAATACATGGTTAAAAACTCAGCAGGTAATCCTTTGGTTGAATTTTGCATCAGCCTCTGTGTACCGTGAACTAGTTTAATGAAGCATAATATGTAGGATGGCATGAACTTCTTTGGTGCTTATGCTCATAGTCAGTTGTTGTTAAATTGTAGTTTGTTTATTAGCTTTAATTTTATTTTCCTATAAAAAAATTATTTTGCTTGATTTTTGTTAGAATGATATCTACACATGTATGTGCTATTTTCTTCAACCTAATTTTTTTTACTACTCATACTTGATATTGATGCATGTTTGACTCTATCTTTTGAATGTTATGTCTGGGTATGCTTTGTGCTCACTTTACACTGAATCTGTTGGTCTAATCTAGGCTGAATTTTTCCACAGGAAATTTTGGGGGTTACCATACATCTGAAACTGCATCGAAGAGTGCTCAAACCGTGAAGGTTCAGCCTATTGAAGTCCCTGCTATTCTGGCAGATGAATTGAAGGAAATCACAGATAACTATGGTAACGATGCTTTGGTTGGAGAAGGTTCATATGGTCGAGTTTATTATGGAGTTCTTAAAAGTGGAGAGGCTGCAGCGATAAAAAAGTTAGATGCCAGCAAGCAACCAGATGATGAATTTTTAGCCCAGGTTCAGTCGACAGCTATAATTCATTGCATTTATCACATCCTGATATAATTTTAGAGTTCCATATTTATATCCACTGATGTTTGGATTTTCAGGTTTCCATGGTATCAAGGTTGAAGCATGAAAACTTTGTTCAGTTGCTTGGTTATTGTGTTGATGGGAATTCTCGTATACTTGCCTATGAGTTTGCTTCTAATGGTTCACTGCATGATATTCTCCACGGTATGCATGATGATGCTTTGTTCATTGCTCCTGCTAACCATATATAGGAATGTAACAATGCTTGAAGGAAAGATCTCTTCATGATGTTGTTATAAAAAGTTTCTTCCTTTATTGACAACAAAATATCTGGTTTGTGATTTTTATGTTGTGCTGTTAATATTGCAAGATTATTATTCCTTTGATGCAGGGAGAAAAGGTGTTAAGGGAGCTCAGCCAGGCCCTGTTCTGACATGGGCACAAAGAGTGAAAATTGCTGTAGGAGCTGCAAAAGGGCTTGAGTACTTGCATGAGAAGGCTGATCCTCACATCATTCATCGTGACATAAAGTCTAGCAATGTGCTCATATTTGATGATGATGTGGCAAAGATTGCAGATTTTGATTTATCTAATCAGGCTCCTGATATGGCAGCCCGTCTTCATTCCACTCGTGTACTTGGAACCTTTGGTTATCATGCTCCTGAGTAAGTTATCTGTTATATTTATTTTGTCGAACTTAAATAGTGTATTGAACTTTGGTACCTAAAATGAAGTAGATTTTCATATGATTACTGAGATGTTTCAGGGAACAAGCATAAAATATCTAAAATTTCTTCTTATTTATAGCTTGATTTAAGATAGAATGCCTTGAAAATTGACTGTTTTTTGGCAGATACGCGATGACAGGGCAATTAAATGCCAAGAGTGATGTATACAGCTTTGGTGTTGTGCTGCTGGAGCTTTTGACTGGAAGAAAACCTGTTGATCATACTTTACCCCGTGGACAGCAAAGCCTAGTGACATGGGTACTCTTCTGCAACTTGTTTCCGTATATCCAGCCTCTGTTTCATTGTTAAACTTTTCAGGCATGGCTGATTAATGAGAGCTTTGAATTCTGTTAGGCTACACCAAGACTTAGTGAAGACAAGGTTAGGCAGTGTGTTGATCAAAGACTACGAGGAGATTATCCTCCCAAGGCCGTCGCCAAGGTAATAATATGCTTGGTTGCTCCCAATAATATCTGTTTTCTATTCACACCCACAATTTCCGTGTTATGCTAATATTTTAAAGAGGCTGCATCAAACCTTGTTTTAACCTTAAACCTATCCTGGCCAGATGTTTCCTTTGGTATGCTCACTGAATGCCAATGTGATCTGTCATGTATGTATGCCTAAAGCAGTTTGTTGTTCTGATTGCAGATGGCTGCAGTTGCTGCATTATGCGTGCAATATGAAGCTGATTTTAGGCCAAATATGAGCATCGTTGTCAAAGCTCTTCAGCCACTGTTGAATGCCCGGCCTGGACCTGCTGGTGAAACACCAAGCACATAAATATGCGTATGTCCTTCGTTCTCCCACTCTTTCTATCTCTGTTCTGTCTGTGTGCGCAGAAGTGTTCACGCAATCAAGCATCCAGAATTTATAATGAGGGGATAAATTTTAGAAGGTGATGATAATTTGTTTATTCAGAGTGCCGTATGCATCTATTATATACTCGTATTCGATTTGTTCATAACGTGAGGTGTTCTTTTAATTATTATTGTTATTATTATTTTTTAGGTTCTTGCATATATATGTTGATGGTCTTCTTGTATCTTTTTTTGTCTAAATTTAATCATAACCTTATCTTCCTTTCATGAAACTGTTAGCTTTTCCTTTTTCTTTTAAATGGTTATGCATCTTTGATTGCTCGGATTACAAGAAATCACCATGAATGAAAGAATATATTATGGACAAGCTAGATTGTACCCGAACTGAGCTGAGTTCAAGCTATAAAAAGTTGAGGGAAGTGTTGTTTGGGACCGAATTCAAACTTTTATGCTCACAATATAATGCTTTTGCCCTGCCAAGTTGATGTTTTTGTTATCCTAATTAACAAGTAAAAAAGTTAAAATGGGTTCAAGTATAATTTAAAGTTGAATTCGAATAATCAGTATTTTATTTACAGTTGTTGTAATCTTATATACAAAGCAACCTATGTTTGGCATTTGTTTTGATAAGTCAATATGTATTATTTTCTACATTAAGTAATAAGTAATAAGTAATAAGTAAGTCTCTGTTTACTTATAATTTTCTACATTTTTTGTAGAAAAAAATCTATGTATTATTTTTTATGGTGGACTATCAAATGTGTTTAAAAATTAAGCTGTTGAAAATATTATTTTCAATTATTGAATTTTTTAACACTTTATCAAACCAGGCTTAAGTATATTTAGTTATGACAATATTTTTATGAAAATTGTAATTATATTATTTAAATTAAAATTTCCATCACCATCCTAGTCAATTTATTTTCTCGCAAAATAGTAAATAATTGTTTTATTTATTACTAGAATATGTGAAAGCATGAAGGAAGTCCCTATACTTAGGGGTGAATTGCATTTCGACCCCTCTTGTAAAAATGGGTAAATGAGCCCTTATATATTTCGAAACGTGCAAATTAGCTTCATCGCTAAATTTTATTTGTTAAATGATGACGTAGAACGTTAATTTAAATGGTTAATTACTAATTTGGCCCCTGAATTATAGCTAAAATATCATTTTGATTTTTTAAATTTCTTAACAATAGTTCTAAAAAATTAAAATAAATATAAATTATTAAAATATTAAAGATTATGTTAAAATATTTTTAAAATAAAAATTTCTAAAAATTCAAAATATATATGTAAAATATCTAATTTTTTAAAAATTTATTAAAATTTCAAGTCGAAACCAAAAACCAAGTCTTTTTACAAGACTTTCTTCCTATTTTACAAAACCCAGAAAATAAATAAAAAATTATATGCTTGTTCAAGCCATTAATACATAAATAAAAACTTGATTGAAGCAAAAACAAAAATTTTCTTTTTTAGAGTACTCACTTTCATATCTCCTAATGGTGTGTAGCACCGTTATAAAATTTCGATTACTCTTTTTCACATCCCCTTGGTTATTACAAAATTTCCCATTTGAAGATCTTATTGTTTAATACCCTAAGAAGCTTTGATCTTTAAATTGCTAGGTTTAACAATTTTTGGCTCTTAAAATTTTAACATAAATTTCTAGGTTCTGAATAAGGATCCCGTTAGAATTTTTAATTTAAAATAAAACCCCAAAGCCATCAACACATCTCTAGAGGTAGAGAAGCAGTGAAAGGAGCTCATTGTCTTCATCTTCTTCTTTGTTGCCAAACAGAGATGCAAAATCAAAAAAAATTGTTTACGGTAAATGTGTTGCTTCTTTAGTTTGATTGTATTTTAAAAGTAATAAAACTATGATTTTATTGAAATGGGTGTTTTTAAAGTTGCACCGGAGAGCGTTTTCAACAAGATTAATGTCTCATTGCATTAGATAGTTCTCATGAAATCGATAATTTTATTGAAAATGAAAAAGTTTTCCATTATTGAAAGAGAGCTCAATTTTTCAAAAAATAAAAATCATGATTCACCGAAAAAGAGCATATTTTAATGTAAGTTTTGGCTTTAATAAATCTAGATTTGATTTTGTTTTAACATAAATTTTAATATTTTTAATATATTTTAAACAATTTTCATAATTTATACTTATTTTTAAGATTATTTTAATATTTTAGAATTATTGTTAAGAGTTTCTTTTAAAAGAATTAAAATGATATTTTAGCTATAGTTTACGGACTAAATTAGTAATTAACCATTTAAATTAATGTTCCACGTCATCATTTAACAAATAAAAATTTAACCGAAGGACTAATTTGCGTTGTGAAATATATAAGAGTTAATTTACTTATTTTTTCGAATGTAAATCGAAATACAATTCATCCTTAAATACAAGGGTTTTCTTAATACTTTTACCCACTAGAATATGCTTGTTTATCACATTTCACTGAGTCTAATTAAAATTAAACATTAAAAATATTAAATTATTTTGAAAATGATTCTGCAAACTATGAAAAATAAAATATAAAATTTCAAATAATTAAAAATTGCATGTCATGAAAAAATAACTATAAAACAAATAAGATAAAATTTTAAGGTCAGCCTCAAGATTAAACTTAAATTCAGCTATATCCCATATATTATAAATAAGATAAAAATTAAAATTAACATATTAATAGTTAATGATATAATTTCTCCACTCCCAACCTATTATAAATGGGAGAATAATGCGTTTCAATTTACTCGAACGTAACATAAAATAGTTAATTTAAATTTTTTTATAAATGATAAGAATTATTAAAAAAATTAATTTACCTTACTGCTTTAATTTAAAGACATTTTTTATTATTAATAAACCCTCTAGTTTATGAAATTAAAAGAAAACAAAAAAATAAGCAGAATTGACAATTTAAACAATTAACCCACAACAATGTCAATTGGGAACAAAAGTAACACAAAAAAGGATGGGAGAAGAGAGAGAAGATTCGCAGAAGCTGAAGAAGATGGCGGCGGCTGCCTACGATTACGAGAACGACCCAAGGTGGGCAGACTATTGGTCCAATGTCTTGATTCCTCCTCACATGGCATCTCGCTCCGATGTGGTTGATCATTTCAAGCGCAAGTTCTACCAGCGCTATATCGTATGTTTCTTGTCTTTCTTTTTCTTTTTATAATAGTCCTATCAATTTGTGCTTTGGGTTTATTTAAGATTTCCGGTTTGTTTCTCTACGAATTTGGAATCTGGGTTTCTTTCTGTTTTGTGTTTGTCAGCTGATTAAGAGAGAATTTGCAATTTCACGTTGAAATTTTTTTTTGTAACCCTTGTTTATTGTGTTGTGTGTTGGTAGGTTAGAATTTGATGGTTGGAACTTTTGGTATATGGGCTTTTCTTTTTCAGCTCAAATCTTATTTTGTTGTTTTTCAATTTTGGAACTTGTGAATTTATATATGATTTCTTTGGTAACTTGAAAACAAAGCATCTATAGGTAGGGATGACATACGTCACTAGCCACTGCTTCGATTTAACACATTCATTTCTTCTTGAGATAGTTTTTGCTACTTCAGCCTTTAAATGTTAGCTATCACTTGACCCCTCAGGAAAAAAGCTATTGCGGTAAAAGTACTATGGAGGCCCTTGTACTAGTAGTCAGATTGCATTTTGCTCTCCCTACTTAAAAATTGGGCAAATTAGGCCCTATAGGTTAGATCAAAGAGCAAACTGGTCCTTCTATTAATTTCATCAATTTCTACGGTTAAAATTTGGTCCCTGTACATCAGCATGAGATACACATGACACGACACATGTCACTGTATGGTTATTTCGTTAGCCACAACAGTTTTTAACAGTACAAATGGATCAAAATTTTAACAAAAAGGACTAATTTACTTTTTGATCTAAAGTACAGGGACTAAGTTGCCCATTTTTTAGTAGAGGGGGCAAAATGCAATCTAATTCCTAGTACAGGGGCTTCCATGGTACTTTTACCAGCCATTGCTTAGTTTTTATTGCCTCAACATCATGATATGTGGAAGTACTAGGATTTGGACTAGTTCACCTTATGACCTTTTTTGATCACCTTTTGAATTTGATATTGAGTTTTGGAGCTGGGGACCATGCTTGATTTCTGCAAATCTTGAATTAGTTAACATAGTCATCAACAAATAAAAGATGTTAAAGAGTAGTAAGAGTATTCCCTAATATTTATTCCACTAAGGTGATTCCATTTTCTTTTATATTGTTTTACTTTAGTTCCTTCAATAGTACATGTTTTATTTTCTAACTATGGTAGTCCATTCCATTTCCACTGTTACCATTGTGGTATCAATGCCATTGGCTTCATGGTACTGGAATTGGGATATATGGACTGGGTTTGGTGTGGTTTGCAATATTGTTTTCATCCCTTTTATGGCTTTTATTAAATCAATTTGACTTAATGCAATATTGGATGAATTTGCTTGCTTCTTCTTCTGCTCAAAAGCTCTAATATGTCTTGAAGTACTTCTGGGTTAATTTCTTTCTTTCTTTTGCTACTTCCTCTATGCGATTTGCTTTTATTTTCTATAAAGTTGTTAAAAAAACAATAGTAAATGGTGGACAACAGGTTCATTATTTATTAAGAATGAAAACTTAGAGTGTAATACTACATCAATTCTAACATAATTTTTATAGATAACATGAAAACTATGCACTTTGTTCTTCAAATTCAAGGTTGCAATTACAATTGCTATTCTTCAATATATTATACATTTTGCATCTAAATGGACTTTATTAGAAAATGTTTCAAAAGCAAAAGAGCAAGAAAGCAACGAATAAACAATACCTAAAACTCTGTTATAAAGCAAAAGCTAATAGAAAGTAGCAAAGTCATGTTTTAAATAAGAAAATAACTAAAAGGTATCATCAAACCTAACATAACGATTCAATATAACTGTTGACTTATGTTTCTATTATCCTATTTGCATATGAAAGTTAAAGTCACAATGTCCCAAACCTAGGATCCCTCATTGATCCTTGCCCAAATTCCTTCCACTCTTACCATTCAAGTCCATGCAACTCATTTTGTAATTCTTTACATTGTATAGACATTTGGGTTTTACATTAAAACTAGTTTTCTGCAATTGGCTTTTCAAAACAAAAATCAAAGGATAGAAGCAACAATTGGATGTAATCTTAGTAATTTATAAAATGGTCTACATGCTTGAAAAATAGAATCAGAGGGAAGCTTTGTCCTATACCCCTTGATGGAACTTGTCTTGTCCGTTAATGTTGTTTACATGCAATTTCTTGCAATGATTAAGCTTTTATATCTATGTGTATTTCTATAACATTCTAGTACACTCACCTTTCAGTAATATTCTAGTATTGTTACATGACAACTCATATCTGATGATTTATGGGATATGTTTTATGAACAGGATCCTGACCTTGTGGTAGAGGCTATGTCATCATCAACACCATCTGCTTCATCATCAACCTCATCATCATCAGCGAATGAAAGCACTCGAGCACGCAATGCAGGTAAAAACTCGTTTTTGCCAATGAGGTCAGACAAAGAAGCTAATATTTGCACTAAATAACATAAAATTGTAGAATTTTTTGTATTTGCTCGTCCTTATTAATGAGCTGTTTCCTTCATTGAAATCAATCCTAAATTTGTAATTTAGGCTCAACCACTAGAAGTTCAAGGGCATCAGCAGCTGCCACTTCAAATACAACTTCTATGCGCTGGGATCGGCAAACAATACAATTTTCTGTCAATGCTTGGGTATACTACCTACCCTCACTCCTTTCTTTCTCCGACGTATTTGCATATTAGGAAGTGATGAGTAAAATGTGCATTGTATTTCCTGATTTATTCTTGCAATCTGTCTGTGAGAGACCACGAGTTGATTTTAACGAGTAATAAATCATTATGAAATTCTAAGCCGGCTGCTACCTTTCCTTTCCTGCCAATATATTTTGGTTACATTTTCTCTTGCAGGTTTTTATTGTGGCTGTGCTTGCCATCTTTCCACTTGTTACTAGAACTCTTTCTATTAGAGCATATCGACTGTCGTTCATGGGCACTGCTTGTTCCGCTCTATACTCTTTGTATGCACTATATGGGGTACACTTATTTCCACTAACTTATCATCCTTTTAATTTGATTTACTGAGGTTCTTCTCTTGAATCGAGTCTTTTTGTTTATGCAGATACCAAGGGCCTGTAATTTGCAGGCTATTCAAGTGTATTTTCAATCAATAATTACAACCAAAGATTTTATCTACTTTATCTACAGCCTTACATTTGTCACTTCTCATCTCTGCCTTAAATGTAAGCTTTCCTCTGTTCCTAAATAGTTTTAAGGAATTCTCTTTATCATTTAGTGTGATGAATCAATATTATTCTTTTCTGCAGTTGCTTTGATTCCCATTTTATGCCGAGCACTTGAACATGTTGCAAAGTTCTTAAGGCATAACTTCAATCGTTCTACCTTGTACAGGTAGATCTTTACTCATATATGTATAAACCATCTGCTATGACAGAGTGCTGATTTATTTTATCCTTTATTATTTTAATTAATTATCAGACTATTAACATTATAGTAAAATTCAGTTAATTCATTGATGATATTCTTCAAATGAAAATGCTTGACTCTCAGATGGACAGAAATCACATGCTATTTTTTCCTCCTGTTGTTTTCGTTCTTTTTAAGAGTATGTTATGATCATTATTGTTATTTTTTTCCCATTTTAATGTTATAAACATGCTCTTTCATAGATGGGGGTGGAGAGATTTGAATCCATAACCTCCTTGGGTCTCGCCTTGTCTTTCCATCCCCTAGGCCTTTGCTTCAGTGGCTTGTTATCCTTATTACTTGGTAACACAAAATAATGCTACACTTCAATTCGAGTAAAACAACGTTCTTAGTATTACATACCATTTAAGATGATAGGACAGTAGCGTTTTGGCACTGTAAGGAAGATTTTACACAACTTTCGCAGAAGGTAATGGTACTAATGAAACGGAAAGCTTACCTTTCATGAATGTTAATCCGAAGTATTTATCCCCTTTTTTTTTCATCTTAACCAATTCCTCAGATGCAGAGTAGTTCAATTTGATTTACAACATTCTTTAATCTCAACCCAAAAATGGGTGAAACGAAATCCATGTCATTTGTGGATGTGCATGTCCGTACTTGAAGGTCTAATTGTCGATTCCTTTATTTATACTTTCTCCTTTTGTTTAAGCAGGAAGTATTTGGAAAATCCTTGTTTGTGGGTAGAATCGAACACCACTACTCTTAGCATACTCTCTTCACATGCTGAGATCGGAGTTGGCTTCCTTCTAATCATTTCTTTGTTCTCGTCAGCTTCCTATATCTTTTTACCATTTTTGGTTTATTTTTCATTTCTAAGCCAATAGATACTCCTCCTCCAGCTTTCATAGTTTGCTGAATTTTGTATTAAATTTTTCAGGTGGCAACGCAATATCATACAAACTTTCATGTACTGGCAGGTCTGTAATGCTTCTTTCTTCTGTCACCTCTTTTTTCTATTGGTTAACAATTGTCTGGATGGTATGATAGGTTGGTAGAGAACCCATTTTATGCATGCTGAAAACAGTGTTGGAATGGATGTCTTTAGACTAGGAAACGTATTGATCCTATCGTCCCCTTTTGCATGTTATAGCTTTTTGTATTATATGATCTTTATGCATTATTCTTGAAATCATATTTCAAGAATGAATGAATTAGGCTAAACCCCTTTTTCCCCTCTCTGACAAACAGCTATTAAAGCTTATGTACCGTGCTCCGGTTACAACTGGTTACCACCAAAGTGTTTGGGCGAAGATCGGGAGGATGGTTAATCCTCTTGTCCAGCAGTACGCTCCATTTTTGAACGGTCCGGTTTCTGCAATACAGCGATGGTGGCTCAGATAGGAAGTCAAAAATGGCCAATATGTAGATGAAGAGGAGGATGAATTGTTCTACACAAGGTTTAGTTTGCATCTCTTTTTTTTTTAGATTAAAAACTGATTTGGGATAAATGATGATGTGGCCATCTTGACTGTAGAGGATGGGGTTTAACATTTATTCAGCTAATTACAGCCTTCTCTTGTTCTTAACCTTATTAGACTTTTTTGTGTCAATCATTAAAATTGTGTTTTTTTTTGCCCTTTTTGATTTCATGGCCTTAAATTTAATAAATACAATGAAATTCATTTTTTTTCTTTTCTATTGAATATTATTTAATTTGCTTTTTTCATTAATTGAATTAGTTTTAACTGACTTGCAATACTAATTTAGAGATTGGGGTTGGCTCCTTTTCATTACTTTTTTTTGTCTATTATTATCCCATGCATATTAGGAGGATCCTAACCCCTATTTAGACCCTAACAAGGTAGACCCAGCAAAATTGATATTATTTCATTTTGATTAAATAAGATACATATTATAAAAATTAAAGGTATCTTAATTCTAGGGCCTAAATGAATCGAACTTGAACTTGAACGTACAAATTTTTGTTCATATTTGTTTGTTTATTTTTAAGCTTGTTCATGTTCAGTTTGTGTTTGTTGAGAATTTTAAATTTTTGTTCATGTTCGTTTAATTAAAGTTATGTGTGTTAATGTTCGTTTGTTTAATGTTCACAAATAATGTTAATAAATAATAAACAAACAAACAATAAATACATACACATTCATATATTGTTTAGATATAAAATAGTCAAATATAAATATTAATAATTATATTATAAATAAAAATATACAAACCAAGATAATTTTATTAATATATACTAACGGAACAATAAACGAGTTTTAAGATAATTTTATTAATATATACTAAAGGAATTTTTATAAGAAAATATCATTAATAAATAAACGAGTCAATAAACGAGCTTGTTCGTAAACATAAACGAACATAACACACCTCTCTGTTCGTGTTCGTTCGTTTATTAAACGAACATAAAAATTTTGTTCATACTTGTTTATTTAGCTTAATAAATAAACATAAACGAATGTTATATGAACGGTTTGTAAACAGTTTATCAAACGTTCTGTTCATTTACACCCCTACTTATTACATATGAAAAAAGATAAAATGTCATAAAATTTTGTAAAAGCTAAAATTTCTAATTAAAATAGATTATAAAATCAAAATAGGGATATTTTGATAAAACTTTTCAAAATGATAGTATCGTAATTTTTAGTCGAAATGTTTAATTAAAAAAAATCCTCAAAATTCGATTTCAAAATAAAAAGTAGGGTAAACTAAAAAAATAGTCACTTTTATTTGCCCCAGATTACATTTTAGTCACTTATGTTTGAAATATTACGTTTTAGTCACTTCTGTTATCATTTTGTTACGAAATAGTCACTTTGCAGTTAAGCTCCATTACCTCCCTAACGACAATCCTACGTGGCAGTCCAAATGGGTTTTAAATGCGAACTTGGATGTCCAACTGGGATAAGAATATTTTTTTCAGTCAAAATGGAAAATAAAATTAAAAAAAAAGAGACAAACGGTTTTTCTTTTTCAGTTCAAAGTGTAATTAATTTAAAATTTTTAATTAATTAAATTTATTTTATTAAAAACCTATTCTTGTCCTAGTTGGACATCCAAATCGGCATTTAAAACTCATTTGGACTGTCACGTAGGATTTCCATTAGGGAGATAACTGAACTTAATGGCAGAGTGACTAAAACGTAACATTTCAAACATAAATGACTAAAATATAATTTGAGGTACTATTTTTATAATTTACCCTAAAAAGTATATCCTTGTAAAATTGGATCAAATCTAAATTCAATAGTTGAATCTTTAAATATGAAATTATAAATTAATAACAAAATTATATTTTTACTTTTAAAAATTTATAATTAAATTTTAATCCCTATAAAAAATTATTTCACCGGCAAGTTATCATGAGATGACCACTTAAGTAGGCTTATAAGGCCCAAAATGAAGCCACGTAAGGGAATAGAAGCGATCCTCATCCCTTAGAACATTCTCAAACACAGCATATTCAAGCAAGTTTTTCACACTCAATTAAACAAAGCTTAAAAAACAAAAATGGCTGAAACCGAAGTAGCTCAAGTTCGTTTCGGCATCGTGGGATGTGCAAACATAGCAAGAAAAGTGGCCAGAGCCATTAACTTAGCCTCTAATTCCATCCTCCACGCCATCGCCAGCCGCTCCATAGACAAAGCAAAGCAATTCGCAAGTGACAACGGATTGGACCCAAGGGTCAAGATTTACGGGAGCTACGACCAACTGCTGGATGACCCGTCGGTGGATGCGGTGTACATGCCATTGCCGACTAGCTTGCACGTCCATTGGGCTGTCATGGCTGCCCAAAAAGGCAAGCATGTGCTGATCGAGAAACCGACGGCTCTTGATGTGGGTGAGCTTGATACAATACTTGAAGCATGTCAATCTAATGGCCTGCAGTTTATGGATGGGTCGATGTGGTTACACCATCCTAGGACTGTTAAAATGAAGGAGATGCTCTTTGATTCCAAGCTTTTAGGAGACATCAATTATGTAAGTTTTTTTGTTAAATTTATGAGATTCATTTAGAATTTGATTCCAGCTTCAAAAATTTTACAGGATGCCATATAGTAATAGCGACGAAAAGAGTGTAATTGTCACTATATATTAATGTACACTGAACTGAGTTGTTTATATTTTTCTGCATAAACTTGCTTTACTGACAAAACCATTTTGTCATTTTCAGTCCATTTATTTTTTGAATTTTAAAATGACAATATTGATCAAATGGTAATTGTTGAATTCGTTAAGTTTTGTTATTACCAAATTTTGACGCGGCAAATATATGAGATGTGTAATGTCGTGTCAGTTTTTTATTTTCACATATTGCTCACAGAAAAGGTCTACTATTGTTTCAGTTAAGAATGAAATTTCAAATTTCTAAAAGCATAAGAGATCAAATTTAAATGATACCATTTGTGCCAATATAGAGACTAAAATTGACCAATTCAAAAAGTATACGAGCTAAATTTATTAAATTATAGAGATTAAATCCAAGAATTGCGCACAATACGGGGACTAATAGCACAATTTTACCTATTTATTATATCAATCTACTAGTGGAATTTGTTGCTCTTTGGTTTTCAGATATACAGCACATCAACAACTTCAGCATCCCCAGAATTCTTTGAGAATGACATAAGAGTAAAAGGAAACCTGGATAGTCTCGGAGCATTGGGTGACCTTGGCTGGTACTGCCTCGGAGCTGTATTATGGGCCAAAAACTACCAGCTCCCAACCGTAGTCACCGCCCTACCGGACGTCACTACAAACTCCGATGGAGTCATCGTCTCCTGCTCAGCTTCCATTCAGTATAAAGAACCATCATCATCAGGAGCCACGACCAACGCAATCATTCACTGCTCTTTCCTCGCCGATACAACCATGGACTTGACCATAACTGGTTCCAAAGGTTCCTTGAATCTCAACGACTTCATCATCCCGCAACGAGAGAGCTCCGCATCGTTCGAGTTCACGTTGGGTGCAAAGTTTGTGGATCTTCATATCGGGTGGAATGTGAAGCCTGAGAGAGTAGTTGTGAATTGTGATGAGCTACCACAGGAGGGTTTGATGGTAAAGGAATTTACGAGGATTGTTGCGGGGATTAGAACAACACCTGGGGTGTTGCCGGATCCTAAATGGCCTGAGATTAGTAGAAAGACTCAGATGCTAGTGGATGCAGTGAAGAAATCTGTTGATCTTGGTTGTAAGCCTGTTTATTTTTGAAGTGATGATCTTGTGAGTATGTTTAGTGTTATTGAACATGTATAATACCAAAGCTTACCTATTCAGATATTTCCCCTTTCTTTTTAAAAAACTATAAACTCATCTAAGACTCAATAAAAAAATATAAAATATAATTGTTAAACTACGTCCAAGATCACTAAATTATTAATAAGTTTATATTTTGATTATTTAATTTCAAAAGATTATAAAATGGTCACTGAATTATTCAGAAATTTTCATTTAAATTATTGGACTATTAAAATTACAATTGTATAGCTTTCTCTGTTCGCACCAAATAAAACCTCTCATTCCCTTTTTCTTCTAAAGTTCAGATTTTGTTTTGTTTTATGAATTAGCTTTGAATGTCACAAATTTGCGAACTAAAATCCAAACAACTTTTTTCTTTGATCTCCAACACTGTCCATCATATCAACTTGGATCTAAGGTATGTTCTTCTACTCGTCGATGGTTATTGATCCACCATGATGATCGTTGAATCGTTACTTGGAGCTTGCTAGTTGGATTTTAAAGAAAAAGCTTAACAGTCCAGTGATTTAAATAACAACTTTCTAATAGTTGAGTGGCTTAAATAAAAACTTTCAAATAATTTGATGACCATTTTGTAATTTTTTGAAGTTGAGTGACCAAAACATAAACCTACTAATAGTTTAATGACCTTAAATGTAATTTACCCAAAATATTATGGGATTGAATAACAGCCCACCAATCATAAGAAAACACGTGACATACAAATATTCTCCTTAGATATCTCTCAAAAACTCCTCCCGACAAAGAATGAACACAACACTACCAAATTACAATCTCTCTCTCAATAATCTTTTCTCTTGTTTTCCAACTCTATCAGGGTAAGGCATAGAGTTAATCTAATAAAGATTTACATTAAATAATAATAATATAACTTATGAGTGTCTCCCTTAAATAATTCTCCAAAACCTTCATGACAAAGGGCAAACGCAACACCACCGAATTACACTCTCTTCTCCTCCTCCCTGTATATAGTCTTCCCTCTTCCTCTATCGAGTTAACTCGATGATATAATTTTACTCATTAACAAATATTATTATCAAAAAGTAAATAAGAGGAGAGTACAAATTTATAATTTTCACCCAAACAATTTACTTTATTTTAACACTTGAAAATTTCAAAAATCATTTTAGAAATTCCAAAATTTTATATATATATATATATATATTAGTTTGACCTCTCTCTAGATTTGCTTTGTCCTTTAAAATCCACACAATTATTAAAATAGTAATTGTATCACCATGTAATTACAAGTAATTTTAATTCCATAAATATATTTATTTTGCAAAATATAGCATTTTAAGAAAAAACAATTTTTAATTAAAAAAATATAACATAGCCTAAATATTGTATATAAGTTTGTATATTCTTCAACCCATCGATTGGTTGAATCAATGAAATCTTCTCGATAAATCTTCATAATGTTTTTGTTATTTCAAGTTTTTCAACACTTTTTTTCATTAATTTTAAGCTGCTAGTCGTACATTGTCTTATACATGTTAGCCTTGCACTACAGTTGTTCGATCACTCTCTCATCAAATTAATTCT
Source organism: Gossypium raimondii (assembly GCF_025698545.1). Lineage (NCBI taxonomy): Eukaryota > Viridiplantae > Streptophyta > Magnoliopsida > Malvales > Malvaceae > Gossypium > Gossypium raimondii. Next base: position 4,214,051 of record NC_068572.1, read on the forward strand.
TCAAACCCTTGGTTGATTCCTTTCCATTATCTTAATGTCAAAAAATAGAAAATAAATCACGTTAAAACAAATGGTGCATAATAGAATTAAAATATATAAAGTTAAAATAAGAAAAAATATAAAAATAAGGTTAAAGAAATTAAAATGCTCGTGTTTTGATTTATAATTACATGTTGTGTATCAGCATTTCTATAGGAATTTTTTTTATAAGTCTTCGTACATGCATAAAATAGAAGAAAGAATGGTGGACTTTTAATATTGATTTCGGATTACTTACACCAGTGAAAAAACTTAGTGATTTTACACCTTCTATGACTTCTAATACAATTAATATTTTAACAATCTAACAGTTGAAATTATCAAGTCGTTTGTACTTGTCATGTAAGTAAAATTTTAAATCGATATGATATCTCTATCATATTGATCTAATATATTGTCTATATTAATATATATTTTTTTGGTACTTCCTTAGAATTTTTTGTATTTCCTCACTTTTTTGGTATTTCCTCATAATTTTTGGTATGTAACACTCCATACCTGGCTCGATCACCAGGTCTGATCTACAAAATGTCACATTCATTGCCGGAGCAACTACGATCAAATTACATTCAAATATTACCATTACACAGTTAACTACAAGTAATATAAGCATTAGATACAATTTATATTCATTCTCAGGTCTCACACAAGGTTACGAAAGCTCTATTACTAACCTAAGATCGATTTGGGACTAAACTGTAATATTAACAAAATTCTAGGTTGACATTGCGACGTCGGGAGTTCCTCGTCACGAAGCAACATACTGACTTAGCTCCTCGTTGCAACGACCCATACTCGACGTCCTGTCGTGGCATGGTGACTTGATCTTGTCGCGATGTAACATATTGTTTCTACATATTACAAACTAATCAATTCACAAATCATAACACATTTTTCAGCCAAAATCATATCACTAATGGATTCATTTTCAAATCATAAAACCTTTCTAGCACATATACATTCCATTCATTTCATCATTTTCATCCAATTACCTAAGTTACTTCTCTAAACTAACCATTAAACTACTTGTCAAAAGAATACATGCATATATACATACATTACCATTTACAATAGCAACCATATCACATTTTATACACTAGCTAATATTGTGACAATCTAAGTTGCTCAAATCAAACAATAGTCACTTTCAAAATACCAATTCTAAGTCCAAAAGTTCATAAGTATCATGCTATGCCAAAATTTGACTCAACCTAGGTACACGTCATACTTAAAACAAAATGGAAACTTTATTGAGTTGGAGACCGCTTGCTGGATGTTGGATTTATTGCTCGAACACTTGGAAATCTACTATACTTGCGCACGAAGAAAACAAATCGTACACTGAGAAAATACACTTGGTGGTATTTCCATAATTTAAGCCAATGCAAGACAAGTTTAAAATTATTGCATACAATTAAACCTACTGAAATTTTACAATCAAATCTTACATAGTTGCATACCAAATACTTCTATTATCATAGTAACTTGCATATGATCATCTTTACATGTCAATACATTAATATGTACTTAAAACATACTATTTCTCATTCATTTCACAATAACTTAACCAATTTATATTATCATGTATAGTTACTTATACTTATTCATTTCCATTACTACATATAAACACATAAGTTCCATTCATATTTAGTACTCAACCATTTCCAAGCCTATTGACTCGTTATTGCTCCATCATCCCCCAGGGCTTGTTTTTAGCCTATTTGCATAGTCTTTCACAGGCTATTTCATATCACATTTCATATGTATGCATTTATACCAAATCAATTCACATTTCATTTCAATCTATCAGACAACCAAATCATGTTTATATAATCCTATTAACTTGACTCGAATTTCAAGACGAATACATGGATTAGTCAATCTGCATCTTAATCTGACACCGTAGTGCATCATCGGATCAACTGAACGAAGTATACTGGCACCTATAGTGCATCATTGGACAAGTCGAAGGAATTATACTGGCACATAAGGTGCATTATCGGATGAACCGAAGCGATTATACTGGCACATAGGTGCATTGTCGGATAAATCAAAGCAAATATTTTGGAACACGTAAGTGCATCATCAAATGAATCGAAACAAATATACTGGAACAGCAGTGCATCATCAGATAAACTGAAGTAAATATATTGGCATACAAAAGTGCATCATCGGCTAAATCGAAGTATAAACCCGTACAGTTAATAAGGTAACCAATTTCCAATTTCATCACATAGTTCAATTTACATTCCATCATTCTCAACTCATAATCAAATCACCATTCCAATACAACATATAACACATTTCAACTCAATTTTATACCAAGTACCACATATCAATTAAATCATACTACTTTCTATTTTATTCAATTTAATCCTCTATCTCGATATACCATATCAATCACCATAATTTAACTCATACAAGCATTATATACTCACCTCATTATTCAATCATGCAATTTAACAGGAATATATAATAATTATATTGATCTCGGATTAGATAAATACAAACTGGGGGTCCCACGTCACTCGTCAACAACTCTCGCTTTTGCTTTTCCTCTCGATGGTTCTGCATCCACGTTAGATACGAATAGTCACCAAACATATCATACAATCAATTTCCAGTCAATTCATAACCAATTATCAATTTACATATACTTTTCAATTTATTCAATTTAGCCCCTAAAATCGAGACAAATGTAACTTTCAACTTAAGGCTTCGAATTAAAATCCAATTTCACCAAAATTTATTAGAGACTTTCTAATTTCTATTCCTATCAACATTTCATAATTTTTTTATTTTATTCAAATTGGTCCCTAATGTATGAAACTAACAACTAAGCTTTACAATTAAGTCTTTTTCTTAAACAAAGCTTCATTTCTAACAATTCCGCACCAATTCATTCGATTCTCAACAATGAAAACTTTCAAAAATTTTAACAATTTTACAAATTAGTACATGGGCTAGCTAAGTCCAACTCCCATGATTCAATTTCCATAAAATAAAATAAAAAAACTAAAAACTTACTTGCAATTAAGGGTCGAATGTTGAATAAAACTTGAAAGCTTTCTCTTTTCTTCTAAAATGGTTTCGGTGGTCTTTGGGAAGAATATAAAAACTTTTGTCATATTTTTCCCACTTAATTTACTTATATAGTTAAGTTTATTTTAATTAAACTTATTTAATTAACTTAATTATAATTAATTAGGCTTAAACTTTAATTAACTTAATCTAATGATAATTAACATCACATCCCACTAACATCTATCTCAAATCAGTCCTTTTTTATTTTGGTCCTTTGAATAATTGTTATTTAAGTCCCCAAGCCTTATTCTAATTAAAATTTTATAATGATTAAATTTTTACGATTTAGTCCCTAAGCCTTAATTACTCACAATCTCGGCTAAATCACTTAACCAATTTTCAATTCATCAATATACTAACTCCGTAAATGTCCTTATTTAATATTTACGGGCTCAATTTACAGAAACGAGAACCCAAAACTGCATTTTCCAACATCATTGGAAACTGGCTTATTACATGATACACCCTCAAAAATTTTGGTATGGTCACATAATTTTTGGAATAATTTCGAAATGAGGATTTGGAATGAGAAATATAATTTTGGAGTAAAAATATATTATTTTTAAATATTAAGAAATTTCATTGAGATTTTATAGATGGAAAAATGATAACTTTTAAATTATTTTTTCATGATAAAATTTGGTACGAAAAATTTAAATATAATGATAGTTTTAAAATTTTAAATAATTAAATAAATGAAAGAAATTTAAGATCAACCAATTTTTATAGTCCTCGTAATTTTGTTACTTCCTCATAATTTTTGGTATTCTCTCATAATTTTTGTACTTACTCGAAATTTTATTACTCCCTCATATTTTTGGTACTTTTAGATAAAAAAAATTGTATTCCCTCGTAATTTTAGTATTTCCTAAAATTTTGGTATTTCCTGGTAAATTTTAATTTGCTATTTTTCTTGTTAATATTTGGTATAGAAAAATTTATATATAATGATAATTTTAAATTATTGACAAATTAAATAAATTTAATGAGGCCAAGCAATTTTTTTTGTACTTCTCATGTTTTTTCTACTTCTTCATATTTTTTATATTCCTTATAAGTTTATGTACTTCCTTAATTTTTTTATATTTTCTCATATTTTTTGGTGTTCCTCGTAATTTTGGTACACTCTCATAATTTGTAGTATTATTTCATTATATTTTATATGGTTTGGAATGAAGGTTTGGAACGGAATTATAATTTTGGAGTGAAAAATATTATTTTTGAATATTGAGAAATTTTATTAGGATTTTTAGATAGAAAAATTGGTAAATTAAATTATTTTTTTCTTGCTAAAATTTGGTAGAGAAAAAAATTATATATAATGATAATTTTAAAATTTTGATAAATTAAATAAATAAGATAAATTTAATCAGACCAACCAATTTTGGTAGTCTCTTATATCTTTTGCACCCGTCATGTTTTTGTTTTTGTACTTTCTTTTTCTTATATAAAAAATTATGAGACGAGAAATTGCGAAATATTAATTTATCTTATAAATTTATTTTATTTTAAATTTATTAGTGATTAATTTATGTATGAGAAAAGATGAAATGAAATTTTCTGTAAAATAATTTGACCGGATTATCCGGTATTCCATTCCCCATTACAAGGGATGTTATGGAAAGCTCACCTCACTTTCCATAGAATTTCTCAGAAGAATTACTGAAGTCAGTGTGAGCAGATCCAGATCCAGATCCCACTGGAAGAATCTGGAATTAAAAAGCGATAGGGTTTGGTTCGTTGTTAAAAGGATAGGCAGAGGCATTTTAAAAGTTTTAGAAATTACTTAGGGGAAGCCTAATCAGAGAGATCCATGGAGTTTTTAGCTAAAGAATACGGGTACGTAGCGTTAGTGGTGGTGGCTTACTGCTTTCTCAGCATATGGATGGGTATCCAAGTAGGGATGGCTCGCAAGAAGTATAAGGTTTATTACCCCACCCTTTACGCTCTTGAATCCGAGAACAAAGATGCAAAGCTCTTCAACTGTGTTCAGGTTTCATTTTTCTTTCTTATTTTTTGCTTCTTCTAAAAAAATTGTTCAAAAGGAAGCGAATTGAATTAATTTTTTGATTGCAGAGAGGGCATCAAAACTCGCTGGAGATGATGCCTATGTTCTTTGTACTGATGATTTTGGGAGGGATGGCTCATCCTTGCATCTCCGCTGCGCTTGGACTTTTTTACACCGTCACCCGTTATTTCTACTTCACCGGCTATTCCACCGGAGATCCCCAGAAACGTCTCACTATTGGGTATATTTCTTCTTCTTTGCTTTTTTTTATTATTCGTGAGGGTTAATTGCAGTTTGAATTTTATAAATTTTAAAATGTTTTAATTGAGTATTGGTTTCCTAACAACTGAATCTTTTGATCGTTTTAGTCAAAGGTTAAATACAAGTTCAAACCCGATGCGAAAGTGATAGTTTCTAAACTTGAAGTTTGAAGATATAGGGTCAGTTAATATGAATTTTAGTTTATGAACTTGTCAATTAGGGTTTTTTTTTTTTTTTTAGTTCCAACTTGGGAATTAAATATTGTGTTCACTAAACTTGGGTACCATTAAAATTGATAATTAATTCATTTTGGTCACAAAATTTAAGATACCATTCAGATTTGATGACATATCTTTTAATATTGTTCATATCATATTTTAAAATTTTTAAAAAATATTGATTTGATGCAATTTAAGAATGTTATGTATTATTTGAGATTTGAATTTAGTAATTTTCTCATTTTAAAGCCTAATTCTAGGGCTTTTAAGGGCTAGATAATTGTCAAGGCTTAATTTGGATTTTAAAAACTAAGACTTTTAAGGTTAATTGTCAAGTTCAAAGCTTAAATTGAAAATAAAATTTAGACCGAAAAAAGTTGTCAAGTTCAAGCATACTTAGTGATTTAACCTTAAACTTATTATGTGACCTAATTCTCAAATTTGGAGGGATTAAGATTGATATTAAAGGAAAGATATATGGCATCATTGTAGGGTTCTCAAATTGGATAATGGACTAGAAGAAGTGGATTCGAATGCGTTGAAGTGCATTATCCTCCTATTTATGGGTTGAGGGGTTATGGATAGTTCTAGTTATTGTGTCAAAAAGAGCAGATATGATCAAAAGTTCAAAACCTATAATAAGGTTGTTTAACGAAATAAACTCTTAGGTGATGGAGGGAGAATACTAATATTTTGATATTCAATTTGGTGTAATTGCAGGAAATATGGGTTCTTGGCATTGCTGGGGCTCAAGATTTGCACTATCTCATTAGCAATAAACCTGCTCCGACAATGATTTTCTTTCCCTTCTAATTAGGGTATCGTTGTGATCTCATCCATAATTATGTATACATTTCCTTTATATGTATCGTATGAGAGGTCTTATCTATTATAATGACATCTTTTGAATCCACTCGAAATAAACAAAATTTCATTTTCATGGGTGATTTCATTTTTATCTTTTAACCATAACTATTAAATTAAAACAGATTATAATGTGAATTTATATTTGTTGTTCTCGACTTTCCTATTAAAAGTTGCTTTCAGTTGAAGTATTGACTTTTTAACATCATCAATTGAGGTTTCAGAGAAGGGATGGGATGTCTTGTATTGTTGGAGAGGGTACCTCTGGCTCCGAGTTCCACTCAGTTATTATCATTCTTCTGTCTTAACTTGCAATTCATATGAAAGAAAAGAATAATATTATTCCATCATCTTCATTATTCTAACCATTACTCTGCTCATGCTTTCTTTTCAACTCCTCATAAATAACATTCTTTTGGTATGGAAGACTCACACCCAAATATGAATAGCATGTCTTGCATATCTATCAAACATCTGAAATTTAGTTTCTTCCACCTTTTGGGGATGGAAATTGAAAGCAGTAGTCACATTTAGTGATACAGTATATGATAATATTTTAACATGTTGGATTTTATTTTTTAAATCTAATTAGAAAATCAAGACAACTCACTCAAGTCTTTGTAATGGGTAAAATAAAGTTCACATCCTAGATATCTGGAGAGGAAATATGGGTTCTAATAATGCATCACCACTAAAGGAGATCAGCTGGAGCTTTCTAAAGTCACCTAATCTCTCTAAGAGATGGTTCTCACAGTTTCTGGCAGCCAGGACTCCAGAAGAGTAAGCTCCGTGCACCGACCCTTGGTGCTCCTCGGTAACTGCTTCCCCTCCAAAGAAAAGATTATCCAAAGGTTCTCTAAGCTTATCATACACATCTCCTGCCATCCCGACTGGATCATATGAATAACAGCCAAGGGAGTTTGGATCTGTTCCCCAATGTGACACCAGATATTGTACCTGTTTCGCATTTACCATTCTCAAATATTAGCTCACACCTTCCATAGGAGACGATCAATTATGTTATGGAAAATAGAACATGATGGAAACTTGTACAATCTAGTAGATCTATTTTTGATTTTCTATCAACATTTAGAAAGAAAATTCAGGCAGATTAGCAAACATAATTCCTTAAACCACCCGAGTTTAGCCTAGGTAGGATAAATCAAGTTATATAAAATAAATAGCTGGAAGCCATAAATTTACCGGCTCAGTTGCATCAGGAAACATTTTCTTCAACTGTGACATCACAAATTTCACAGCATATTCATCAGAAAACTTCTCGAGATCGTCAGCAAATCTTCCAGCAGCCATATAGACAAGAATAGGATGGCCTGTTGCCTTGTGAAGATTGAGAAAATAACCACAAGAATAAGAAGTGCGTGCAACAATGCCTAACAGCTCAACATTTGGCCAAAAGACTCGGTCGAATAGTAAGGCAATCTTGTTTTCGTTACCAACACCAATATCTGAAATTGCAGCAACCTTCCACTCTGGCAACTTTGGTTCAAACTGAATCAAATTGGCTTTAAGAACCCCGAGGGGTACAGTTACTATAGCAGCATCAGCAATGAAGCTCAATCCGTTCTCAACTTTGACCACCACCTTATCACATCCTCTGGATATTTTAGAAACCCTACTCATCAATATCCATAAAAGAATCAAAATCTTTGTTGCCTGACAAGCACCATAAACAATTTCCATTCTTAATTTTCATTTAAAGAAACAAAATGTCATTTTATATGCTACAAGAATATATTTAAAGTTCCCGACAATAAAAGTAACATGCTGACCGTACACATGGAGATCACAGCTACTCAATTTCAGTGTTCAACATCCCAAGTAAATAAAATGGAATTTGAGTAAATATATGATCAAAATCTCAAAAAGTTGAAATGCTAGAACAGTGTAGGCCTCATTTAAACATCAGATTGTATCTTTCTAATATCAGATTAATGAAACAGAAAGGAAGAAGAAAATTAGTGAAGAAATAAAGCACAAGCATCAATGGAGCAAAGAAAAGTAAATTTCTACTGTTAGCAAGACTTAACAGGCAAATTTGGTACCTTAACTATAACCAAATGTGATTTTGCACCTAAATTTAAAAAGTGCAATAAGGTACTCAAATTTTGCTTATCTACGAGGTTCAGATTGCATATTCTACAACTCTGGCAAGGACTAAGCATAGCACTGTCACATCTTCCCCACACCAGGGCCACATCATTATCAAGTAATTGAGTGGGTTGGGGATATGCCATGCCTTCTCTACCACCGGTGGTGGATGCAAGCTTTAGTAAACAGAAGCAAAGTTCAAGTACCATACTGCACATTTTTAAATTTGAGTACCAAGTCAAAACGGCTGACATAGCTTTGGGCACCAAAATACGTACTAAACCCTGTTACCAATTGAGGGTCAATGCTGGATCTAGTACTATACTAGTAAAAGAGACACAAGCATAGTTATATGCTTTGTCTAGACTAAATCTCTTCAGTACAGGAGCAGAATATTATTTTACATGCATTAAAGCATTTAACAAAGATATGTAATTAGCAAATCAGAGAACCATTTTGGTGCACCAAATATTACCTATGATTCAAGCGAACATCAATATCTTTAGCAAGTTCTTTTATTATGGGGTCATAACCCTGCACCATAAGTCCATGACCACCCAAAAGGACTTGTTCCTGAACATCACAAATCAGCCACCATTTTAGTGAGCAACCATTAATTTTCTTAATAGATCAGATGAAATGTTTTGAACTCTATTATAGGATTAAAATTTAATGTTAAAATGTTGTGTTTTTATGTGAAATTTTCAGGAACTTTTTCGTTTTCTACACAATTAGAACATGACTAAATTAATCAGCGTCACTTCATGCAAACCAGTGTTGAAAAGCTTCGAGATTCTGATTTGCAATAGTGAAAGATGTATGTAGAGTTTAAAGTTGAAGTGGAGTTGATCTGGTCAAATTTTAGAATAGAAGGGGCTCCATTGAGAAGACACCCAGATGGAAATTTCTAGAAAAAAATACAAATGAAGAAAATAAGAGAAAAGGACTTTCGATTGTTCAGGTGATAGATGAAAAAGACCAAAAAGGTAATGGGGCCAGCCAGCTAGGTGTTCTCTAGAAGTAATGATGGGTATTTTCCCCTTTTTCTTTTAGTTAAACTCACATGATAAACCACAAATTCAAGTCATTGTGCAAGTATAATAAAAACTGATGTAACTGTTACTCCTCAGTTTTCATTCTCCTTCACAAAAAGGGTCAGCTAATATGATTGCAACAAGTTTTATTGATTGGTATGGAAGTGTTACCTAGTATAGACCTGTAAATCATTTTGCACATGATTACAGGTTTAAATTACTATGTCTTTACCTTCTTCACAAATCTATGACACCACAAACTATCTGACGGACAACTCAAAATTTAAAATGAAAGGCATAGTGTAAGATTGTTATCATGTTTATAACTAACAGTTACCACGTCCATAAACAAAGATATCAGGTCTCCAACAAGGACAGCAAATTAATAGAGTTTAGCTGTTAAACAAGTAATACTTGCCTGATCCCAGCATTTCAAGGATATCATATCTGTATCTGCAGCAAACCAAGCTTCCATTCTACATATGTACCACTGCATCACTTCATAGGCAAGTCCCTCTTGTCTATAAAAAATAGGACATGTCAATGACACTAAATAAACCCATGTTTATCAACAAGGTAATGAGATAGTGATGCGAAACACAAATACCTTAACTCAGGATTCCTATCTAGCACAATTGATATTGCTTTAAGGACTGACATGTCCTTCTTGTGTTCGTCCCGTACTTTCTCAGTCTAGAGGCATAAATATAGGGGGAAAAATGAGTTTCACATGACATTACAATGCTCGGTTATAGCAAAGACAAACTAGATCATTTATTTAGAACAATACCTCTTTGAGTATTCTCTTGAATACATCTCCAACTTCAACAACAATCTCTTGTGGAACTTTACGGCCATCCATATCAAAAAGTGTATAACTGATAAAAGTAAAGTCAGATACTTACAAAAGTAGTTCAAACTACAATGAAGGAAGCTATAGCTGCAAGTTGGTTTACATGCATGTAGAGAGGTAACCTGTGAAAGAACTAATACATGTTGCCGAAGTATCACTTTTGGTTATTACTAGCTAATTGACACGTACGTACTAATACATGATACAAAAATTATATAAACCACATTAAATAAGAGATTAGAACAACCAACCATATAAAGAAAAAAAAATAGAGACAGTAATGAAAGAATAGGAAACCGTGCAGGACTATTACAATTTCTTTCTACAAGTTAAAGCCGGTTGGACTTTGACCTACACAACAGAAGATAGCCTTCTCTTACACCATCATAGACCCTTCCCTTCCCCTTCTCAAGATTCACTTCTGGCACCTTCAGGTTTAAAGATTCGTTCTAATCATAGACTGCCCCATTGATGACAGAGAACAGATTACAAAGAAATATCCATGTTGTCTGTTCGTTTACTTTTCAAATAAATATGAGATTAACTGATTTTTTTTTAAGAATTGTGATCATTTAATGTCAATATACGTCGAAGAGTATGTTCAAATTCATTGTCTATATTCACTACAGAACATGCTTTAACAATGGCAAAGATTTGTTCATTCCATGAAGTAATGGTACAAATCTCACAAGCCATATCCTGCTTTCAGTCTACTAAGAACATTGTTCATCTGAGTTTGGGACATATGGCAGGATGAAACAATGTATAAAGGGTCCAAGACCAGTATAATGATGCAATATAGATTGATGAAAGCCGTGAGGCCCATGAGGAAAAAGAAAAGAATAGCACAGTATTGGTATTGTCATTTGTCAGAAGAACCATGCATGTGATCTTGAGAGCATGCTAGAAACGTATAAGCAGAAAGTTAGAAAGATTACCTTTCCAAATCATGGTCATACAACACAGAATTGTCACCACTAGTACGGTACAATTTAAGGCCCAGAGAGGATATTAATGGAGCTAAGGGATTCTCATTGCATACCCCGTGTAGCCTGAAATATTAGAATGATAATTAATAGACAAGACATAGATTCATTATTTCATATTAGCCTCCTGAGACACTTAGACTTTGCAATTAAAAATATGACTGGCAGAGAGAAATATGATTTTAATGCTAGCTAACAAGTCTAAGAGAACACTCTTTCAACTTAAATAGCAGATTATATCCATTTATCCTTCCATAATTCACACTAGTAGCCAATTTAGATCATCTCAAGTATTTGACAAACATTTTAAACCAAAAAAAAATGTCTTACATCTAGACAGAAAATGAAATCTAACATTTCCTGATTTCATTCAACAGACTTATAAAGAAGCAAAGTAAGAGAAATATTAAGATCTAAAGCCTATTAAAGAAAGAGGAGGAGAAAAAAGATGACTTTCCATGAAGCTCCCATATCCACGGGGCAACCAAAAGAGAAATCAGTATGGATGCGACCACCAAGTCTTTCTCGTGATTCCAACAGGATTACCTGAAGATAAACAAAAAGTCTGTCAATTGAACAGCAAATGATAACAATAACAATAACAATACCAATAATGGTGTAGAATCATTTCCTTGAAAGAAGCATCAGTCAGAGTCCGAGCGGCAGCAAGGCCGGAAACACCACCTCCTATCACAATGACACAGGGAACTGCTGCCTCCTCCTGCCTCTCAATGCCTGATATATATACACATACATACACATATATACACATAAGAGTTCAACATTAAACTCATAAATAAAATGAAATAAAGAGAATGAATATTAGAAATCGGTTAATAACCTTGGAAGCGGAGCAGATCCATGGATTAGAAACGAAGAATTACGGGTGTATAGGAGTGAGGAAATTAGAAATCAGCTGGAATGAATGGAAGAGAAGGGAGATTAAGAGGCCGGCAATGAAGCGGCTGAGATTGGAAGAGGAGGAGGAAGAGGAGCAACACGGCTTGTCCAAGGCGTTCATAAGGAAATAAAAGAATACCCAAAGGCTGGGACTGGCATAGATTATGGTTATATTATATATAGACAGTAAATCACAGCTGCCGATGCTGATGGAAAATGGGCGTCGGAGTCGGCGAAGGCAATGGCAATGGCAATGGCAATGGCGGCGGCTGATTTTCTCCTTTTCTCTCTTTTCGCTTTTAGTGTCTCTTCCTTCAAAGACAAACGCAAATCAATCTCTTCCTCCCACAATGAAAAGCGTAAACATAGTAGTGCACCCCTTAAATGATTGGCAACTGAAGGGTATTTTTGCAATAAAAACAAATTTGAGGACCTCACGGCAATTTTGTAACAATAAAATAAAAATCAAAAGGGATGAGATTTTTTTAGGGTAATGGTATAAAAGAAAACTTTTTCTTTAATCATAGTAATTCTAAACGGTCTAAATTTAGCAACACTCTTTTTCATAATCTATTTCGGGAAAAAAATAATATGCTGACACAAATATTTAACTAGTTCGAACTTGTTTAGTATTGAGTTGGGACCAAAACAATAAAAATTCTTTCGTTGAAGAGGTCTGTGCTTCATTTGTTGAAGTAAGGACAATGATCTGATTCGAGATTTTCTAGGAATCGACTTAGTGAAATCTCATATTTTTTATATTAAAAAAAGAAATCATCATATCTATTTTTCCTTCCATCTATAAATAAGAAGATAATGCGCTCAAACGTACTCGAACTCGCATCCTCAATACTCACATTAATCGAGTTAAGACTCAACTAATGGAAAAGTCTTGATGAGTTTAAGAACCTCACGCAAACTTTGTAAGAAAATATAAAAAAAAAACTAAGGGATGAGATTTTTTTGCAGGGGTAATGTTAGAATTGTGAACCTTTTTATCTTTTTATGGAGAGTTTAGAAAAGTGAACGCAGATATAAAATAAAATATGTATCATATAAATTAGGAATAATCTTTATTCATTTATTTATTTATTTATTTATTTACTAAAATATTATATTTGCTATTTTTCGTAAATTTTGACCTGTTAATAATAAAATTATTTAACCATTAAATTTAATTTTTCAGAATATTTATTATTTTTCATATCGTAAAAAAAAAGGAAGATAAATAAAGTGAGAATACTGAAGTAATCCACGTAATTTTGTCTTACTTTGAGTCTAGTACGCGGAATTAGGTAAAGATAGCCGGACAGATCCAAAAGTTCATATCAACTGTCATTATTCATAAAAAGACATGATCTTTATTATATTTTTTTATAAACTACACTATTAGTCATTAAATTACAAGTAAATTTTTATTTTGATCATTTAATTAAAAAAATTATAATTTAGTCATTAAACTATTCAAAAAAATTATTTAAGTCACTAAGCTGTAGACCTAATCATGGGCTAGGTCACTCGGCCCGAAAAGTGGGATTGAGTAAAAAAATGAAAACTGTTTTCAAAACAAGTCAGGCCTTGAGTAAGCTTTTTTTAACTCGAGCCTAGGCCCAATCTGTATTTGCAAAAAAAAAATGTTGTTGTTTCCACTATTTTGGTGCTATTTTACCACTATTTTGTTGTCATTTTGTTATTATTTTGTCGTTATTGTTTAGATATTATATAACTCTTATTTTTATTATTAATTTTATTACTATTTTAGAGGTATTTTGCTTGCTAAGTTGTACTTATCTTGGTGTTAGTAAGTACTTTTTTAATTTATTTTTTATTTGTTGGGAAACATTTATTTTAATGTTTTTAGTGCATTTGATGTGTTATATTTTTTAATTTGTTTTTATATAAAAAATTTAATGCAAGCAGGTCGAGCTCGAGTTTGAGCATTTTTATCCGAGTCAGGCTTAGGCAAAATTTAGGCCCTATGTTGAGGTCCAGCCCGAACCCGCCCATGATCACCTTTACTGAGCTATTAAAATAAATGCTATATGACTTTTTTTGTTCCCACTGCTTGAACTAATTGAAAGTTTTTCTTTCTCCTCTTTTACAATTTAGTTTTTTTTTCATATAACAATTTTTTTCTCCAATCTCCGACATTGACTGTTAGATAGACTTCGATCTAAGACATATTTTTCTATTCGTCAATGGATACAAATACCCCGTACCGATTGTCGAATCGTTATTTAAGCTCTCTAGCAATGTTTAAAAAAAAACTTAATAGCTTAATAACTTAAATAAAAACTTTCCAACAATTCAATAATTAAATTATAACTCTTTTTAATTAAATAACAAAACAAAAATTTAACAACTAGCAGTGTGGTTTACCCTATAAAAATATAATTATATTTCCCCCATAAATATCTTTATTATTTAAATGAAAAATCGAGTGGAAAATGAAAAGACATTACAGGTCAGGCCTACCAAAGCGTAGGACATGTGATAGCATGAAACAAAATGGCTCAAACATGTTTGCACTTTGCAGTAGTCAGGTCAGGCTGTTTTTTTTTTTACTGTTTTGGTGTTTCCTTTGTACTTTTATTTTAATGTAAAATAATATTAAATACAGGGGTAAATTATTTTTAATGTTATTAAATTATTAGTGAATTGATATTTTTGTTTAAATAATTGAACTGTTAAAATTATTATTGTATAATATTTTCTATTTGTATCACATATGCAATCAAAAACTATTTTTCCTCTTCTCTATTACAATGCGGGTTTTTTTGCATTAAATGATTTTAAACATTATAAATTTGTAAGCCAAAATCATATTGTTTTCTTCTCTGATCTTTGATGTTAAATCAGATTTACTTAAATCTAAAGTATATTTTTCTACTTGTTAACGGGTACTGATTTACTGATCCACCTTACCGATTGTTGCTTAGAGCTCGCTATTCGAATTTGAAAAAAGAAATCCAATGACTTAAATAAAGACTTCAAACAGATCAATAACTATTTTATAACTTTTTGAAGTTGATTTACTAATCATAAACTTTGTAATGGTTTAATGACCTTAGACCTTGTTTTTATGTCACCATGTCTCACTGGCGAAGCCAGAATTTTTTTTTTATGAGAATGACCTGAATTAAATTGTATATTCTATAATAGTAAACATACAATTTCACTATTTTAATAATTTATATCTTTATAATTTTAAAAGATTAAATCAAATTTTTATTTTTTAAGGGACCAAATTATAATTTTATCATTATTAATTTAAAATTTTATAAATTATAAAAAGTTTAAATAAAAAAAATTTATTTTAAAGGAACTGTGCCCCTGCCAACCCCTTGCTCTGTGACTACCTGCCTACTAGTTCAGCATATTTTTCAAAAAGTAATATTAATTTAATGTGAAATAATATGAAATAGAATTGATAATTAAGAAAATTACATATTTATCTATATATTGCAGCATTTTGATGGGATGAAAAACATTTGTTGCAGATGAGTCCATATAGGGTAAAGATACTACAAAAATGGAGATGAGGACATAAGAATAAAATAATGGATTTTATTCGGTGGATGATGCAGGCGAAAGGTTGAAGACAAGAAAGTATGAGAAGGCGCCGCGCTGTATTTCCAATGTCTCCAACTCACTCATTTATGACTTTTTTTTTCTTGTGTTGCTTCGCTTTGTGAAACCCCACACAATCATACCCCTCATTCGCCTCTCAATTTTTTTATTTTTCTAAAAAGAATATTTATTATTAGGAACATAGTGGCTTTAGCATAGTGTAAGTTATAGCCATTCAATTTGGGTAGGTACATCTATTTTTCCAATTTTATAAATAAAAATTTATATAACAAAATTATTAATTAATAAAAATATCTTACACAAAAAAAAACATAAACACGATATAAATAGATATATTGTCGATAAAATATTGGATATAATAAAAATAGACATTTTGAAAATTTTAATTAGTGAAAAACTAATTCCAACATTTTGGTATATTGAAAGAATTATAAGTTTTTTGAAAATTACTTTTCCTCAACCGTGGATATATGAATGATGTTGATTTATCTTATAATTTTGAACTTTAAATTTAAACATATTAATTTTGAAATAAATATATTAATTTAATCTTATTTAAAATAAAATAAAATAAATAAATTACGTATTTATTAACAATAAACCAATTTTGTTAATAATAAACATTACCAAAAGTTTAAATTAATAAAATTTATAATTTATTTGATAAATACGAGATATTAATTAACACTTTCTCATAAGTACCAATCACAATCTTAAAACCATATTTTCACATTCTATTTAATTTGAATCTTTAAAATACCAAAATCTAAAATTACATTCTACTTGATTTGAATCTTAAAGATATACAGAAAATGCTAATCAAAATATTAGTGTTTGTGTACTTGAATTTTATATTTTTAACAATAGGCACAATATCCTTATAAAATATTACATTTTACTTCATTTCCGTGTAATATAATTAAATTATGTTTAAAATTATAACGGAAATTATCGAAAAAAAATTTGTTAGCTTACTCTTCATTAATTGTTAATCCAATGAAATAACAATAGGCAGATAGTTCATCTTCCAGCAGCCGCCGGGGGTTGTTTGAGCCAGCTTGAGGGCTGATATTGTAGGACTTGGTGATGAACAGTTAGTTGTTTATGTACACATTCTGTGTTTGTCCAAGGCAATGAAGAACTAATAATCTAAAACTTAGAGTAGTACCAAATATGAATCTATCTGTATGCTCAATTATTAAAATTTTTCCTACAGTTGAAAGATTTCACACCTATATCTATATGCAGTTTGGCATGTGTATCAACTCTATCATCAACTCATAAAAGCATCAAATCCCAAGACTTCCTTATTTCACATATAATAATCTCTGTATCAGAACATACCCTAATCTCATATCATTATAAAAATCATAAGTCATCAATGCAAATGAACCAAACAAAAATACAAAAGAATAACCAAAATAAACTTATAGCAGAACATTGTGATTCATTCTTGTACTATCAAAAGCTTACGGAATGAAGTCACGGCAGTATATCTTTCATTTTCTGAATGTATGAGAGAGTAAGAGCAAATGCATCATTGATGAAAGATAATTAGGTTAAGAAAAGCCACGACCTGGAAACAAAGACACAACCAGAATAGAGTTTATAACACCTAAAACCTATGCTACTTAGACGAGGGTGTGAGTGTCGCACATGAGTGTGTATCTGACATGAGTATTTCAGCTTCATTTAAAGTTAGACCAACATAAAGATAAGATATTGGCTCAATTATTTTATCTTAAATGCTAACTATGCTTAGTTACCTAAGCGGCTAAACCATCCCTTAGGGTAACTCAAATATGAAAAACTGTTTCAACATGAAGACTGCACTATCCACCAGTCTAAACTCCAGCAGTTCGAGTCATGTTTTCAATCAGAAAAGTAAACCTCCCAAGGACACAACCAAGAAGAGGGTGAGGTGATCGATCAATTCCAAAATACAACCAAATGTTAAGGACACAACTATGTTACTGTGACATATTTTACAATATACATACGGCAGAACTTGAAGGTTTGCCAAAGTAATATCGGTAAACCAAGCTATTGGCTTTTATCTTGTAAATAAATTGTTAATTAGTGCCTGCTGAAAATGGTTAAGGTGACATAAAGGATAAAAAGATTCATGACAAGACTTGAGAGTAAATGAAGGGCACCACCAAAATCTACCTAACATAGTAGCAGCTTCTTTTGTTTCACATACCAGACAATGGTAGGCCGATAAGTACAGATGGTAGTCGATGAGTGATCCGACAAATCATTGGCAGGAATCAAATGAAAGGATAATAAGATTAACATACAAAAAGAAGCAAAGGTATATATTTTGCCATGATCATAGCACAAAAGGTACAGATGAAGTGGTACACTCAAATAAAAACAATGACAATGAGAAAGTAATCATGATAATCTTAAAAGATGAATGGGGGCTTTTCGATCACTATCACATGGGAAGACTGCAAAATCAACAATCAAAAAATAAACACAGAATAACGGTACTGATGTTAATATTGCAAAGCAAACACATAATGACAGCAAAATTCCGACTCAAACGATGCATCACCTACCACATATCACCAATTCCAAAGTTAATCCATCATTGGTTTCGTTTTGTTTTGCATTCCGGGAATTGTATTAAAAAAATAAAAGCAAACAAACAAATAAAACGGAGCTATTGCAAATGAAAGAAACATTAGAACAAAGCAAGAAGTATATAGCATCTGAAGTAGCAAATACAATAATATCATTAGATTACATTTTTATCAAAGATCTTTAAATAAAATACATTAACATAGACATGAGTTTGCCCAAATGCACAACAATTTATACATGATTCTTATTTCATATTAAAGACTTAAAACACATAATTTGATCAATTGACTTCCTTAACGTTAACGGTGGGAATGGTTACATACCCAATCTTCTTAGGGCTAAGTTCTCCGTCGCTCTCATCATCCTCCAAACAAGCACGATGATAATCAGACCGGGCCGAGAAGAGGGTCCAGACCAAGTAGAGGGTAGCCGCCGTGAGAGCGCCGCTACCGACGCCGAAGAGAAGAGCGACGACCACGCTAAGGATGTCCTTACTGCGCTCACGGAGAGAGCTCAAGACATCGGAGGGCTTGGGTCTTGGTGGTACGACGTTCAATTGACCGATCTCGGTGAAGACGGTGACGAATCCGGTGGAGGAGGAAGGGTCGTTAGGGTTTTCAAAAGAGAAAGAATAGGAGGCGACGAAGAATGTCTTGCAGGGTCTAGCGGTGGCTGATGCCGAAAGGAGGCCCACCGCCAGAATAGTCACCGCAACCACGAATTGACTCCACCTTCCCATTCTTCCTTCACGGCAATTTCGTCGGATTTTACGATTTGATTGCAAATTACGAATCGAGTCTAATTCCGCACCCCCTAAAACATATTTATACCACTACATGCATTTATTTGTTTTGGAACAATTACACATTTATCCCTCTTAGAAACTTCCATGCGTCCGTCAGAACACGGTCCTAAAATGTAAATTACACTAATAGTCACCTAACCCAAGTTAACAGCAGGTGACCAAAATGAAAACAGTTTTGTAATAGCAGTGCCTTTTTTACAAATTTTCTTTTATTTTCGACACTCAACATGAAAACTTATGAAAATTCAATAACTAAGCCTTCGTTTGCTTTAACGTAAAAACTTTTACGGAAAATATTTTTAGCCTTTTCCGTTGTTTGTTTCATGTAAAATATGATTGTCAACGTAAAAGGTTTTTCAGTCAATATAAAATTATTTCATTATTCCCGCAACATATCTAACCAAATTTTTTTCCGTAAGATATTTTCCAAACTGATAAATCTTTGTTCACTGTAACACCCTCTTTACTGATCCAAACACCGGGTTAAAGCATCGAGATGTTACATTCTCTACTACATTCTTGACTTATCAAATATTTTTTTATAAACTTTCATAACTTTTCAATTTAGTCCCTTTTTTGTCATAAAAATTTAATATTCACTAATTAATTATATCAAATCAATTTTCTTTCTTGTTACGCTTTAATCGCATATCAAACCTCTATACATTGTTTCACATATCAAACCTCTATGCATTGCACTTCTATTATTTCATCCACATATTTTTAAAGTTTAACAAATTAGTCATTGTCATCATAAAAATTTCATATTTTTCCACAATTTCATTTTACAATACTTTATGCATATTTCATCATCTCATAACATATTCATTAAAGTTTTATCATATTTACCTTATTCACATATTAAATTGTTTCACACTTAAATTTTGGTACATTTTCTCAAATTAGTCCCTATTGCCATGTAATTTATTTGTCACCATACAAGCACTTTAATCAAATATTTCATTTTAATATCTTATTTCACATAACAAATTTTCATGCATATCACTTCTCTTGTTTCAATTATAAATTTCACAAAGTTTACAATTTAATCCTTAACATCATGAAGATTCATTATTTACTATAATTTCACCTTAACATCACTTTATAATCAATTCACTACTTCATTTAAACTCTTTATCATAAATCTTAAATGTATGTTTGTTCCATTGAAAATAAATTTTATGAAATATTTCAGAAATCTATCAAGCAATGAGAAAATATTTTACACATATTTATCCAAACACTAGAAAATATTAGTTTTTCCAAATAAGTAAGTCATTTTCCAAAATTATTTTCAAATTTTCGATAAAACAAATAGGGACTAAATTTACATTGCAATATATGCACAAAATTTAAAAAAATTAAATTAGTAAAGGTAAAATTGCACTTCGTCCCCCCTGAAATTATAAAAATTCGATTTAATCCTTTAAAAATTATAAAGATATATACTATAAAAAATTAAAAATTCATTCGGCCCTTCCTAAAAATTTGTCCTGGCTTCGCCCCTGTGCACATATATAGTTTATACAACTTCTATTTGGTGTTTTCTTTTATTAAATTGCACAATCTATGTTATTTTTCCGTTTGCTTCTCTGTTCCTTTTCATAACTAGAACTAGACATGTTCATAAATTGGATAACTTATCCAAACCCAAAGGCCTGTCCGAAAAATAAGAGGGTTTGGACAAAATACAAGACTTGAAAAATGGGTTTGGGTTAAATTTAAGTCTTATTTTCTATATGGGTCGGGCCTTGGACAAGATTTATAGCTCAAGCTCGACTCGACCTGGCCCAAATATTATGTTATAAAATAATATTAAATTAATTATATATGTTAAATAATAATTATATATATTTATATTTATATTAAATCACTAACCTAACCATAATTAAACGATCATTACCCAAAACCTAACAAAAAATTATCCAATTAAATAACCAAACCCAAAATATAAAATTTTAAATATTATATGTAATACAATAAAACATTTATTATATTTATGGTAGTGTTTTTTAATATAAATACTTTTAATGCATTAGAAAACTTTTATTTTAGTGTTTTTAGTGTATTTAGTGTTAAGTTTTTCTTAAAAAATATTTTAAATAAAACTAACCTAAAAAGATCAAATATGGTCGGGTCAAGTCGGCCTCAAGTTTATTTTTCTTAAACTAGATCTAATTTGGACAAAAAAATAAATCCATTTTTCAGGTTGAATTATGTCCGAGTTTAAAAATTTGAATTAGATACCTTGCATGTCATGTTCCGGTGATGACCACCTTTCTAAAGCCTTTGTTGACTCAAAACTTCCCACAATGTTTTCACATTCATCGTTTGTGTCCATTGCACAATGTTTTCACATGGTTGTTTCTTTGTTTCCTTGTTAACTACCAGTACGTATTTAAACATCAAATCAGCTATTCACGACACCAAACATGAAGAATTGGCCTTCAATATGGAGCTGGTAGAACTCCAACCTGACTCTGCGAAATAATAAAAAAGCATTCTTCGGTGGGTAAGGTCATGGCCAAGAAAACAAGTGAAGTTAGGCCCTGTTAAAGCTAATACTTTCCGAGGTGTGACCTCTCAATGAGCTCGACTGAAACAGTTTATTGTTGTCTTTGGCAATGAAGCTGATAAAAGAAAACCCTAGATCATCTTCTACTAAAAGACTTGTCGATAGGAGCCACCCTCGAAGAGATAGATTTCTTAACATTCAAGTTATGGATTAGGGTTAACAATCTTCCTATCCAGATCATCATGTTTACTCCACTCTTAGAAACAAACTTTGTCAACACAAAAGATGTCCAATGGGAAGGCATCATCATGCGAATCAAAGTTGCCACCCTGGCCAACAACGTAACAATTAAATAAGGCTAATTTGTTCTTAACAATTTTTGTTAATCACTTAAAAACGTAAATATATATATATATATATGAAAATATTCATTAAAAAAATAGGAAAATATTCGTTTTTTAAAAATATATGTGTACATATAAAAGAATATATATAGATAAAAAATTAGAATAAAAATAATAATTACACTATTAATTAATAAAATAAATAAAAGAACATAAAAAACTAAATTGAATTGCAATTACAATATAAGGGTAAATCGCAAATAAATAAAAGTAAAGGACTAATTTGAGCGCTGAGTTACATAGAGAAATTTGGAAGGAAATTTTCCTTCTCCTCTAAAACAGTGTCGTTCAAAAGGATTAAATTGAATTTAAAATAAATAAAATGGGTAAATTAAAAAAATAAAGAAAACTTAATTACAAAAACATTAAAAGGCGGAGGGACTAAATAAAAAATAAATAAAATTCGCAGTGGTATCACATTCTCCCTTTTTTAAAATCGTAAATAAGTAAAAAAAATAATCGAAAGAAAAAATAGTAAGCCGCCTTTAAAAAACTGCCAATCGTTCTTTTTTTATTCCTCCTCCTCTCTCTCTTTTTTTTTTTTACAATGAAGGGAGACGCCTCTATTTATAGTTGAGCCTCCCCAAATTTAACGGTACAGATCAATTACATCAACGACTGAGATTAAAGGGTATCTACAAATTAAATCTCTAAGATTACAAAATCATATATTCTAAGATTGCATATCATATCTAAGATTATATATCATATCTAAGATTGCATATCATATCTAAGATTGCATATCCTCAAAAATTATGTTTCCATATGTGAGCCCGGGCTAAAATTGGGCATTACAGCTACCCCTCTTTGCTCGTTGTCGTGTAACAGGAACGGAGCAAAGACTTTAAAAATGCCCAATTTTGCCCGGTCTTGCTGGAACATAAAACTCTTCTTCTTTAAGTAGCCTCATTCCTTCCTACTGCATCTTTAGAAGTATAGTAGCTAGTGCTTCAATCTATTCCACTGCAACTGCAGGGAGATAAGACTTACAATCTTCAACCTATTCCACTGCTGACCAGGGAGATAGGATTATCGACTTCAATGTACTCCACTTTGTAACCACGGGAGGTAAAATCCACCATCTTGATCTACTCCACTCTTGCGCTAGGGAGATAAGATCTAAAATCTTCAATCTATTCCACTATTGCCTAGGGAAGTAGAATTACTAGCTTCAATGTACTCTACTGTAACCACAGGGAGGTAAAATCCGTAATTTTCAATCTGCTCCACTACTGCTTAAGGAGATAAGATCTGAAATCTTCAATCTATTCCACTGTTGCCCAGGGAAGTAGAATTATTGGCTTTAATGTAATCCACTGTAACCACAGGGAGGTAAAATCCACCATCTTCGATCTACTTCACTACTGCTTAGGGAGATAAGATCTGAAATCTTCAATCTATTCCATTATTGCCTAGGGAAGTAGAATTACTAGCTTCAATGTACTCCACTGTAACCACAGTGAGGTAAAATCCGTAATCTTCAATCTGCTCCACTCATCGCTTAGGAGATAAGATCTGAAATCTTCAATCTATTCCATTGTTGCCGTGGAAGTAGAATTATTGGCTTCAATGTACTCCACTATAACCACGGGAGGTAAAATCGCCATCTTCGATCTGCTCCACTCGCTAGGAGATAATATCTGAAATCTTCAATCTATTCCATTGTTGCCCGTGGAAGTAGAATTCTCGGCTTCAATGTACTCCATTATAACCACAGGGAGGTAAAATCCGCCATCTTCGATCCGCTCTACTATCGCTTAGGAGATAAGATCTGAAATCTTCAATCTATTCCATCACGCCTGGGAAGTAGAATTATCGCTTCAATGTACTCCACTATAACCACGGGGAGGTAAAATCATCATCTTCGATCCGCTCCACTCTCGCTAGGAGATAAGATCTGAAATCTTCAATCATTCCATCACGCCTGGGAAGTAGAATTTCGGCTTCAATGTACTCCACTATAACCACGGGAGGTAAAATCCGCCATCTTCGATCGCTTCATTGTCAATGCAAGAAGGCAAGATCTGCTATCTTTAATTTATTCCACTGCTGCCCAGGGAAGTAGAATTACTGGCTTCAATGTACTCCACTATAACCACAGGGAGGTAAAATCCGCCATATTCGATCTGCTTCGCTGTCAATGCAGGAAGGCAAGATCTGCTGTCTTTAACCTGCTCCACTACAAACGAGGAAGACAATGCTTTGTTTTCGATCTGCTTCGCTGTCGATGCAGGAAGACAAGATTTGCTCTTTCACTGATCTGTTCTCTGGGGAGCATGACCTGTATAGTAAACCTAATTATGTCTAATGATTAGAATGTCATGATAAAAAATGCATCAAATGCTCCTAACTAGACATGTATGAATGGTGCTTACATGAATGTAAAATTTTATTTTTCCGAGAATGATCCCGCTTAGGTTGTCATTACTCGAAGTTTATTAAGGCTTTGTAACTAACGTGCTACAACGCCTTCTTGCTTGACTGGCTTTTCTGAATACACATCTAGCCAGGTTGCCCCCCACTGTGAACCTCCAAGTTTAATCCATTGGGGCGCAAAAATTCATACCATCGTTCTCCCACTGTAACCCAAGAGTATATGACTTTCCTTCAATCCTCTCCTATCACAATTCAAAGATAGAGGATCTAAATATTTCTAGTCTCTTACACCATTCCCAAGGTGTCGTACCAAAGGCTCACGCGCAACTGAATGCTCTCTTCCCTGAGGTAACATCTTTCTATTGCCTGGTGATCATTAATTGCTTGTTGATCTAGGCTTTGTCATCAACACGACATCCAATTTTTTGACAACAAAATCTAAAGAGAAAGTCCTAGTTTAGACTATTCCTTTTCAGATTTCCAACCTTTAAACCCGGTGCGTTCTAAATAATAGTCCTGTTTCAAGCTCTTGTATTATTTAGAAACTTATAGAGTAATATGCAAAACTTCCTTCGTGAAAGTTTTATTAGTCCATTGATCATTATTCTAATGCAACATGCTTGCAAAAAGAACAAAACGATGGATGAAATAGAGATAATTCTGAGCATAACATGAAATAAATTATCAAATATAGTAAAGAAGAATAACAAAGAGATTAATTGGGAATACGTATCTTGGAAACGAATGAAGTGTTCCGAGAATAACAAATTTAGTATAAATAATATGAATATTGGGTGCCCCAGATATCGCAGCTTGAACTTCTCTGTACAAACTTTTTTTTTGAAGATCCATCTGAGTTTGACATGTGTTTAGGAGATCCACAGTAAGCTACCACTGCCCCAAGATGTTGCCTACCTTTTCTTGATAATTCAAGTATAACAAGACCACCACATGCCCCAAGTTGCTCTAATCACCTCGTGCCCCATTCTGATCAATATTTGAGCCGCCCTTTTCGGGTTTTCAACTCAAATCCCTTTTGGTCTCAAAGTGCCCTTTGCGGGTTTTCACTTTGGCCTCTCCATTTTTCCTTTTTTTTCCTTTTTTGTTTTTGTTTTTGTTTTTGTTTTTGTTTTTGTTTTTGTTTTTGTTTTTGTTTTTGTTTTTGTTTTTGTTTTTGTTTTTGTTTTTGTTTTTGTTTTTGTTTTTGTTTTTGTTTTTGTTTTTATTTTTGTTTTTGTTTTTGTTTTTGTTTTTGTTTTTGTTTTTGTTTTTGTTTTTGTTTTTGTTTTTGTTTTTGTTTTTTGAATCTGAACTCATAGGATTAGACAAGTCTTCGTTATCCCTTTCGATCAGAACCAATGTAAAATCTTCTTTGTGATCAAATTTCTTTGATAGAGCCTTTTGGGGCATAATTTTAACTATGACGAAAACTTTGGATCTTCCTCTTCAATTAATATGAAATCTAACAACGGAGAAATGTCAACTTGACTTCGATGGGCTAAACCATTATGAGCCAAAGAAGAAGGTATTGCCCCGGCAAAGAATGCATCGTTCATGATGTTAATCTTGAACATACTGTAAAAACTTTTTTTATTGCATTGTTGTTCAGATTACAATGTCAATGCATACCCAAACATGACCATACGAAGACATCTTTGAACTCTTTGAAGTAACTCAACAAGGTCCGGCTTCATTTCTTCGGTTATGCACGTTCCCTTAAGGTCACAATCTCCATTGTCTCCTCATGAGGTAAGATTTCATTCCTGTTCGACCATCTGTAACAAGTCTGAAAATAGGCTATAATCTATGCCATCTTTAAAGTCATGAGATCCCTCTAAACACAGATCCCACTAAAAGGAACTTCTGAATTCGTAAGAGCATCACTCATGTCATTGATATCTGGGGACCCATAATAGGTACCAAAGAATATACAAAAGAATGTATGAATAATCATTTGTACAATTATGAATGAATAGAATAATATGGAAGAAGATCCGAAAGAATGAAAGTATAATTATTCGAAAAGAATGAAAGAATATTGGCTTAAAAATGAATGCAAAGATGTATTTTATTAGAATAACAACGTTCAGACATGAGCCTATTTCATAAAGGAATTCTTATTGCCTCTAGGCTGAAGGCAATAAGTGTGTTTTAAACATTACTCTGAGTAATCTCTAAATACTACAGGGGCTTCTTCTGTAGTCTAATTATTTAAAACACTCCCAAGTCTATAAGGGCAAAAATTTGACAAGGTCTCTTCTTCAGTTATTTCATCGTGAACACTTCTCGACACCTCTTCATATTCAATCATGACTGGGTACTAGATGAACCATCTATCTTGATAATACCCATGTTAATGAATTTTTCAACTAGCTTTTTGAAGGTAATGCAATTTTCTATAGAATGCCCTGTAATTCCTGCATGATAATCACATTGTGCACTTGCATCATACCATTTGGGATACGGGGGCTGTGGAGGCTTCACATGTAAAGGAGCAACAACATGCGCATTGAATAAGCTTTGATACAGCTTCGTGTACGGCATTGGAATTGACGTGAACTGGAGCTTTTCAGTACCTGGCTTCACACTTAATTCTTGTCTTGATAAACCCTGTTGGTTAGCAATAGATTTACCGTACGTATTCACGCTGTTCACCTCATTTCCCTTTTCTTTTGAGGCTTGCCTTCTGTTATTTCCTCCAGCATCAATCTTTTCGCTCCTTATGACACTTTCAATCATTTCACCATTCATGATTATGTCAAAAAAGCTTTTTGTCGCACTCCCTAACATATGTGTGATGAACGGAGCTTTCAATGTATTTATGAATAACATTGTCATTTCCCTTTCCAAGAGCGGTGGCTGAACTTAGACGACGACCTCCCTCCACCTCTATACATACTGCCTGAAGCTTTTATTTGATTTCTTTTCCAAATTCGGTAAGGTGGTTCTATCAGGAACCATATCTGTCACATCTCCTCATGAATTCTGTACTGCTTTATGAATGCCTGTGCCAAATCTCCTCATGAATTAATCTGGGTACGGTTCAATCGATTGTACCACTTGGATGCTGCCCCTGTGAGGCTATCCTGGAAGCAATGAATCAAAAGTTGGTCATTATTGACATAACCAGACATTCGTCTGCAGAACATGGTAATATGAGCTTCGGGGCTACTGGTTCCATTATATTTCTCAAACTCTGGCATTTTGAATTTGTAAGGGAGTACTAAATTCAGAACCAGACTCAATTCTTTAGCATCCATCCCATAGTAGCCTTCTGCACATTCCATCGCTCTAAATTTCTCTTCCAACCATTTGTACTTTTCCTCTAGCTGTTTTGGCAATTCATCATTCATTTTCTCCTTTCTAGCCGTCTCATCGAAATCATGGATAGCAGGATTAACAAAGTTGGCTCGGGGTTAGAGCCTGATCCTGCTTGGAAATTCAATAGCGTTGCAGCGTCACCTGGAGGATTAATGGTAACAGAGGACCTACGCGGGTATATCTCAACTTGTTGGGGGGTAAAGTCTGAAGGATAAACATGTCCCTCATTGTCTCATTCTTCATTATTGAGCACAGAGCCTTTTCCTTTATCAGTTCCTTTGTTGAACCATTGAGTTAACTGAGTCATCATACTTCCTTGAGATTCTATCATTTTGTCTATCATTTTTTGCTGCTCATTCATTTGCTTTTGAAGTTGCTCCTGCATTTCCTTTTAGGATTGTTCTAGTCTTTCCATCATTTGATCCATATCCTTAGTTTTCAATCGAGTCTTAGTAGCGGTGTTTAGTAATTTGGTTGGTTTCAGATTAAGTGAGGAATGATTTATATCAATTAGAATCTTTTAGTGGACTTTAATGCACATGATATCATGTAATATGAATACATGAAATGAATGCATAAAGAGACGTCGATTCTGATTCAATTTCATTTAGAAAACTTTACTAGAAAACAAATCTCTTTACATAAAATGGATATTTATATGGCCTTGCCCTCATAGGTGGAGATATTCGATCCTCTTCTTCATTTGAGCATTAAGATGAACTCTTTAAAAAAAATGTCTCTTCTATCTCCTTTTTTGCTCAATCCAGGTCGTAACTTGTTGCTCACTCATCCTCGTGATGCTCGTTGGCTTCTCTTTAAGAAGGTTCAGCAGCTCTCAAATAATCTTTGTCATCTTGAATCATTGAGCAACGGAGCCATAGTCGTGTAGTCTTCCATTAAATTATCATCCTTCTCTTATCACGTGTTCTTGGACCATATTCGGACAACCATATTGTCATCCACTTTACCAAGAAACCAATTTCCTTATGACAAGATCTCTATTTAGCAACTGAACGTGAATCAACACCTCCTTTTTTATGATGAAATGAAATGTCATGTCATGCAATCAAAATAAAACACAAAAAGTCAGTATCGAATATAAACATAGAAAATAATCAAGAAAGAGTAAAACACCTACTAGGATATCTACTAGGGTTTAGTATAGTTCTATCTAAGGTGGATTCCTAAAGTTCACTATATGAAGTTCGGCTTCTAGGGCAAAGGTACCCGAACCAGCAGATTCCTAGATTTTTACCCATTATAGGCTTATATAGACCGAGTTCAGTTCAGGGGAATACATTTCCCTATGGCTGCACGGAGATGAAAATCTCACGAAGACATAGGTACGGATGTATCCCGGAAGCAATCCACTACCCTACACGGAGGTGAAAACCTCACGAAGGCATAACTTCTCACTCCCACTTAAAAAGGGTAAAATTGCTCAGCTCATGGAATGTATAATGCAAACAATATTTAAACAAGAAGATAATGAAGGATGTCATGAGTTTTTAAAAAAAATATTTTCTCGACTATAAGACAAGAATTAATCAACTTTGTGGCTCGACTCTCTTAAGTCCCCAGTGGAGTCGCCAAGCTGTCGAAACCATCTTTTGAAAAACAAAAAAATGTTTTAGGTTGTCGACTCTAAAAAAATGAAAATTTGGGAGTCGCTACCAATCTTTTATTGAGGTGTGATTGGATCACCTAAAAAACGGCTTTGGTCTACGAGTTTTAGAAAAATGGATCCGGGAGTCAGTTACGTACGAGGAAGGATTAGCACCCTCGTAACGCCCAAAATTGGTACCTAGTTAATTAATTAGTGTCTTAAGGTCGAGAATTTGGAAAAAAGGTAATCCTTAGCAAAACTTAAAAGGTTACGTATTAAGACCCTTATTATTTCAGAGAAAGAAGATACCACACCCAATGCGTTAGGGCACAGCATTCTAATTTTCCCCAAAATGAATTGGGTCAAAATACTTGTACAATAAAACTTTAAAAGAACATCCACTTATCCAAGATTTAAGAAATCACACCCAATACGTTAGGGCACGATTCCTCTAGAATCTCAAACTCGGAATATTTCCTTTACTTCAAAAGAACATCCACTTATCCAAGATTTAAGAAATCACACCCAATACGTTAGGGCACAATTCCTTTAAAATCCCAAACTCGGAATATTTCCTTTATTATTTTTAAAAAAATCTTCATTTCGAGAAATCAATGCGTCACATCCAATACGTTAGGACACAACGTGTTGAATTCCCAATAATGAGTTTTTATTTTTTTTTATTGAAGAGAAATGCTCGATTGTCGGATTTAATGAAGAAAAACCGGAACCCAATACGTTAGGGCTCAATTCCTTGAAAATCCTAAATCGAACATTATCTCAATTTTAAAAATTTTCTATCTTTAAATTTGAGTAAAAATGATGTAATGTGATTTTATACATACAAATGCTATAATAATAATAATAATAATAATAACAATAATAAATACATCATCAACATAAAAATTATATAAGCAAATGAATAAAAAAGGTGATCCATGACATGCAAAATATTAAATGTAAGCACAATTATACAATGGATGGGATAGCAAACAAATAAATAAGGATCAAAAGATGTACACATGGAAATTATTAAGATTAAAAATATACATATAATTTACAAATAAAATTTTAGGTTATAGAATTTATATATAAATACAACACATAATATACTTATGAAAATAAAGAAAAAAATAATTATACATACATATATAAAATAATAAAAATAAGTATATTGTAAAAAGGAAAAAAAAAGGAGTATTTAATCACTTAAAACGTAAATATATATATATATGAAAATATTCATTAAAAATAGGAAAATATTCGTTTTTTTAAAATATATATATTTGTACATATAAAAAGAATATATATAGATAAAAAAATTAGAATAAAAATAATAATTACACTATTAATTAATAAAATAAATAAAAAGAACATAAAAAAACTAAATTGAATTGCAATTACAATATCTGGGGTAAATCCGCAAATAAATAAAAGTAAAAGGACTAATTTGAACGCGCGAGTTACATAGAAGGGCTGGAAGGGAAATTTTCCCTTCTCCTCTAAAACGATGTCGTTCAAAAGGATTAAATTGGAATTTAAAATAAATAAAATGGGTAAATTAAAAAAAATAAAGAAAACCTAATTACAAAAACATTAAAAGGCGGAGGGGCTAAATAAAAAATAAATAAAATTCGCAGTGGTATCACATTCTCCCTTTTTTAAAATCGTAAATAAGTAAAAAAAATAATCGAAAGAAAAAAATAGTAAGCCACCTTTAAAAAACTGCCAATCGTTCTTTTTTTATTCCTCCTCCTCTCTCTTTTTTTTTTTTTACAATGAAGGGAGATGCCTCTATTTATAGTTGAGCCTC
Organism: Gossypium raimondii; assembly: GCF_025698545.1. Classification (NCBI taxonomy): domain Eukaryota; kingdom Viridiplantae; phylum Streptophyta; class Magnoliopsida; order Malvales; family Malvaceae; genus Gossypium; species Gossypium raimondii. The sequence goes on from NC_068572.1 coordinate 4,245,427, forward strand.
CCCAAATTCAATGGTACAGATTAATTACATCAACGGCTGAGATTAAAGGGTATCTACAAATTAAATTCTAAGATTGCAAAATCATATATTCTAAGATTGCATATCATATCTAAGATTATATATCATATCTAAGATTGCATATCATATCTAAGATTGCATATATCATATCTAAGATTGCATATCATATCTAAGATTGCATATCCTCAAAAATTATGTTTCCATATGTGAGCCCGGGCTAAAATTGGGTATTACAATCATGTATTGATTTTCAATTTTCTATATGTGATCATGTGTATTTATATCAGTGGTTGAAGTTAGTTCTGAAAAAGTCAAAGCAATATGAGATAAGAGATTGACAGAAATATTCTGTGATTTTTGTATTAAAGAGATATTAAAAGACAATAAACCTGATACTCATTTAACAAAAGAATGATGACCGAAAATAATGGCCAACTTCGAGAATGAAACATTTAAGGTTTATTCACAAATACAATTTAAAAATAGGTGGGATGCATTGAAAAAATAATGAAAGGCTTGGAAAAAGCTTAAAGGCGAATATACTGGCTTAGGGTGGAATTTAATAAAAAGGACTGTTGATGCATCCGATGATTTGTGGGAGAGTGGGCTAAAGGTACATTAATAATTCTTATTATTATTGTTTTTTTTATTGTTTACGAGATTATTGATGATTTCTTATTAAATTATCAATTTATATGTAGGTTGTGCCTGAAGCTTAAAAATTTAGTACTTCGAGCGTTGATCCTGAATTCGAAAGGAAGTTGAACCTAATATTTATGGGGATAGTTGCCATCAGTGATAAAAGTACGGGCACCTTTTTTGGGTATACTCCCTAGTGAATTTTTTGAGGATATTGACAGTAACATGCTTGAAGAGAATGAGGAAGAATCTGTGATAAATGATGTTCACATTGATGGGAACAATCAAAAAAGAAAAACACCTGAGGCAGAAACTTCACATTTTAAAACTAGAAGGAAGAAATCCTTAAAGCAAATTAGAGGGCTGTAAGATTGTCCAATCAAATTGAAAAATTATGCAATGCAACTAACAATAAAGTATAAGTTCTTTAATTGATAATTTTAAAAAATAAACAACCCTTAAATTAATTGTTTATCATATTATGACATGCAATGAATTATTATATTATTGATTCTAGATATCCTCAAATAAAAGTTATCTTGGACTATATAGAGGATAGCGATATTATTTACCTGACATTTGTAAAGGTAAACTTATATCTGGTAAAGAAGAGATATTTTATCATTCTCATTCATCATTATGTAGTGTGATTGAACAAACTTTTGGTGTTTTGAAAAAAAATTGGGTCATTTTAAGGGATATGTTAAGTTATAATTTTGAAAAGCAAACGATGATTGTTGTTGTTACAATGGCGATACACAATTTTATCAAAAAACATGTCAGTCGAAATGATGCAGATTTTATAGACTGCGAAAATATTGACAAGGCATATGGGAATTGTAACAGCCCATTTTTAGTAAAATCGGAACAGTGGTTTCGGGACCACAAATTCGAGGTTGGAATAAAATTTATTTTAATATTATTTTATGGTCTATAACATGATAAAAATATCATATGAAAAATTCATTAAGAAATTTTACTGTTTACATGTCTAATTCGTTCAAAAGGACCAAATTGCATAAAGTGAAAAAGTTGAATTCTAGTAGCTAGAGGTATCAATTAGCTATGGAATTCAAATTTGGAGGTCCTTATATGGCAAATAGACCATTTAATGGAGTTAGTAGATAAGGATGATTATTCATCATTGGAATTTAGTAAATTATTAAGGGTTAAATTGGAAAGATGATAAATGAATTAAATAATAAAAATATCATCATTTTCATCATCTTTCCTAAAATTAAAAACATGGAAACCCTAGTTATGAGAACTTGAAGTAAGCAAGCTTATTTAGCTTAATTGGGTAAGTATCTTTGTCCCGCTTTTAATAATTTTATGTTTCCAATATTGTAATAGCTTAATGTAGCTATCTCGGGATTAATTTGTAAAACTATCTAAGAATTAGGGTTTTCCATGGATGAGTATAGTTGAATTATGAAGTTTTATGGTAGAAAATGAAAGGTTGTTGATAGATAAACAACTTTTGTAAAGAGAATTTTGATAAAATTGTGATTTAGGGACTAAATAAAAAGATGGAAAATTCATGGAAAAATTCTAAATTTTATGAAATACATGGGCTGCTATTGTTATATATGAAAATCGACAAGGCTTGGAATAATGATTAAATTGTGTGAATTTTATTTTCTGAGCTTAGAGACAAAATCGTAATTAATTAAAAGTATAGAGGCAAAATAGTAATTTTGCCAAAGATGTGTATTGGACTGAATTGAATATGAATTGTTTTAAATTGAGTTAAATTCATTCGTATAGATCCAGATAGACACAATATGGAGTTAGATCGAGGAAAAGAGAAAATATCGGATTAGTAGCTTTTATGTACACGAACACTTATTGAGGTAAGTTCGTGTACCCAACTTGTGTATTTAAATATTTTAAATTGAACATTGTTGTTTGTGAAATGTACAAAATTGCCATGAATAATTATGATCACATATTCGAAAATATTTGAAAAGTATCAAGTCCCGTTTGAACCTAAAAAATTCGATAGATACAAATGACATTGTCATTAAGTGTTCCCGATTGGATGTGATCTTGCATGTGTGACTGACACACCACAACTTTTATGAATGTCATAATAATAGGCTCTCACGAGCTTCCCGTTATTTATCTCTTATGAGCTTCCCGATACTTGGCTTTTATGAGCTTCCTGATTAATGGCTCGTAGGAGCTTCCCGATATTTGGCTCGTAAGAGCTTCCTATTACATGGCTCACATGAGCTTCCCATTATATAGCTCGAAAGAGCTTTTCGATTACATACTCACATAGGCATACCTGTATATGAGTTGATAGATTACAGATTGTACACTTTGTATTTACTACCCGTGTATCCAATGATATTTAAATGGTTCAATAGGCAATGTTCTGTTATAAGAAAATGTGAATCCGATACGAACTATTATGAGTGTATACATAAAATTACATGGAAATGATATTACATGAAATGTTGAAATATGAGAAGGATGATACATGTATGGAACTTGCTTGGTGACTATTTTCAACCATGTTTATGGGTTATTATATGTGTATACATGGCTAACATGATGAGGATATGTGTTTAGGCTTTTTGGCCAAGTTGATTTGGATATTTCTTGTATACTTGTAAGTTAATTTTTCCATCTTTATACGAACTTGCTAAGTATTAAATGCTTACTTTCTTTTATTTCCCCTGTTTTATAGTAACTCGGAAGCTCATTAGGGTTGAAAGCTGGTCGAAGCTACATCACACTATCCATCGACCCATTTTGGTACATATAGAAAACTAATTTTGGTTATAATGGCATGTATAGGGTAATTTGGCCAATGTTGGCATATAAGTATTTTGTTGTAAACAACCATTCAAATGGCTTGAATTTGACATATTTTGATGTGTATATATGTGTGGCCTTGTCATGTTTGTTATGTGTTTGATATGGTTGAGTGATGGATAATTTATAGGTATGTTGATAATTGGGTTGAGCTAGTATGTATGATATAAATAAGCATACATGTGATTTTGATCAATTTGGTAAGTTGGATAATAAGGAATAAGTAGATATATGTTATGAATAAAACTTGACTTTTGCTTGATTTGGAAGCCTTATTATGGTATATTGATGTTTAAAAATGTTTGATTAGTTGATGACAAATTTGGGGTGAGAAATATGGCTTGGAAATGTCATATTTTTGTCTACATGGGCAGGGACACAGGCGTGCGTCTCAGCCGTGTGTCACACACGGCTAGGTGACACGGCCGTGTGTCCCCTGTATTTTTGAATTAGAGCAAAACAGAATGCTCACACAGCCTAGCACACGGGCGTGTAGCCTGGCCGTGTGACCCCTACACTTTATTTATGCAAGTCAGTATGGTCACACGGCCTAACACACGGGTGTGTGGCTTGGCCGTGTGACCTAAGTCAGAGAGCTCCCAAGTTTAGACATGAGCTGGGACACAACCGTGTATCCCTAATTCTAATGCCCACATGGCTTGAGACACGGATGTGTCTCTTGGTCGTGTGAGCCATACGGCTTGACCACACGGGTGTGTGTCCTCTGCATTTTTGAAAATTTTTTATATTTTCTGAGCACCCGATTTAGTCCCGACTTGTTTCTAATGTGTATGGCCTCGAGGGCTCATATAAGGGACATTATGATTGATTTATGATATAAATGCTATATGATATAAATTATCTGTTTATTTGATCTGTAAATTTCGGTAATACTCCGTAACCCTGTTCCGACGACAGATACCAGTTAGGGGTGTTACAGGAATATTATTGATCCAAAATATGTGCATGATGGAGAAAGTGACGATGATAGGGAATCAAACAATTCAAGTGATTATGAAATGAAATTAACTAGATATGTCATAGCTTATAGTTTAATGAATTCACTTTAAATTGCAAATGCTAATATAAAATTTTTAATATTTATATTGGGTATACAATTATTACCCTTTTTTGAAACTTAATTCAAATACATAGAATGTTTTAATTTGTTAAGTTTATGTTTTCTATGTTATGTTAATATCTAATATGGGTTATATATTCAAATTGCAATTTATTTATTTAAAAACACTTTTTCACATCAATGCTGAACACTCAAATTTTAAACCAAACTTTTCAAAATCACATTTGATAAACATTTTTGCACAACACCTTTTGAAAGCACTTATCAACAATAATGCTAAACTAAGGTGGGGTCTGGATGGGTGGTTGGATGCGATGTAGTGCAGTGCGATGCATTTAGTTTGTTTTTTGTCTCATGCTACATTATTGCTATAGTATCTAATCTCACTGCTACCGCTATTTTTATACTAATTGCAACTAAACGCACCACCCATCCAAACTAAGCCTAAGCCTAAAAGTTCAATACTATAATAATAAACCCTATTGCCTTACATTTTTTTTGAAAGGTAAATTCATTAATTCATTCAATGAATGGAACCATACAATCTAGGGAAAAAAATAACAAACACTCATCGTAGGTGGTAAATGACAAACTCCATCAACATAATAAAGGCTTTAGCCTCAGCATCAATAGAACTTTATAACACGTTGACAATTGGCTTTGTCAGAACTCAAGCATGACATATCTAGAGTGATTGCAAACATTTATCATGATAAGGAAATCAGCCTCAAATGGTCTAAAGAGGCAAGCAAAAATAGGCAAAAAAATCAAGCATTCACCAAACTATAAAGGACGACAACAAAATCATCCCTAAAATCACTTGTAAAATTAATTTTACATGCATAAAGAGGACTAAAAACCGTACTACAAGAGCAGACAAAAACTTCTAAAACTGAAGACTTATTAAACAATGGAAAAAACATATAAAACTTAAGAGAACATGAGTTTAAATCGATTCGTGAAATCACTACTGGTGGCCAGTGGAGTTTTAGTGAACGACAAACATTGTTATCTGTCTATCACAACTTGTGAAGATAACAAATAAATCTACAAAATAGATATGCAAACTCAAAAAGAGAGAAGACATGTGGAGTGAATGAGAAGAAGAAAAAAAGAAAGAAAGAGTTCGAGGGAGAGAGAAAAAAGTGGAGATAGCCAACCCGAAGGCTGGCATCGCCGCTGGGCAAAACAAAAGATAAGATGCAAACAGTTTAAAGAATTTTTTTTTTGAAGGTTCTGAACCATGAACCAACTAATTTATACATGAGCACAGACCAGAAAAAATAAATTTATTTTTTTATTTTTAATAATTTATTGGGAAAAATATTGCCTTGCCTTTTTTTTTTTTTACTTAACTCATATTTGGGATTAAATTATAAACTATATATATTTTTACATAAAACAAAGTGTAATTTGGTAAAAGATAAAAGAAATATTTGCGACGAATAGTCCGTAGTAATGATTTATCGTCCGTCGCAATAATTTGGGGAACCCTAAAAACACAGCATTTTTCTCTTTTCATTTTATATTTTTATTCCCTCATTTTCTCTCTCCGTCGTCGCTTACCCCTCGACCTCGGTGTTGCAATCCTAAAATTATACTCTCTCGCCGTCATCAGGCAGCACCTCTATCCTTTCTTCCGCCGTTTCTGCTATTTCTACTTTCCACCTTTGTGGTCTTCCTTCTTTCTTCCGTCATTTCCTTTTCCTTTATTTGTACCCTAAATGAAAACTTGAAAAGCTGCTCATAAGGGATGACCCACTGCTGTCAGCCCTAGAATCAGCCGTCTCACTTCATTTGCTTCACCCTTCTTTCTCCATTCAAATCCCGAAATTCAAAGGTTAGTTTTTTTTTTTTTGGTTTAGAAAATTTAAAATTGCGAATATCATTTTTCTTTGATTTGCAGGAAATTGTATTGAATTCATATCTTACTAGGGTAGCTTTTGACTTCACTGTGTTCTAGTTTTTATGTTTTATATAATTTTCATTTATTGGCATGATTAATTTTGGCTCTTCTTCAAGGAATTAGTGAGAAGGGAAATGAAGTAATGAATCAAAGGAATTTCTGGCATCGTCGTGTGGTCTCCCACCGTTGGCTTTTGATGCTTGGTTAAGCATTTTAGAATCAGAAAAATGGAGCTGCAGATGAAGGTGGCGCAGGCAGTCCATGTGCTGAATCACGACACTGAATCTTCTAACCGCGTTGCAGCCAATCAGTGGTTGGTTCAATTCCAGCAGACTGAGGCAGCCTGGGAGGTCGCCACCTCCATTCTTACCTCCGATCATCAACCTTTTCCCTCTGATTTTGAAGTGGAATTTTTTGCGGCTCAGATTCTCAAACGGAAGGTATCCTCTTTTTGGAGAATTTTTATATCTTTGAAGGAGTTCGTTAATAGCACCAGGCTTGTTTTCTCTCTATACATACTTATTTTTTCTCAAAGTGTTCAAGTTGTTTTTACTAGTATTGAGATTTTGGGATTAGATAAAAATACTCTTTTATTTCCCAAATATTTTGTTGCAGATCCAGAATGAAGGGTATTATTTGCAGTTAGGAGTTAAAGATGCTTTGCTTAATGCCCTTCTTGTGGCTGCTAAAAGGTTAAGTTCGGGACCTCCACAGGTGCTGCTTTTTTATTTTTTGTCTGAAGACTTTCTCTGTTTAAACCATATTATTTTATTTTATTTTTCTGTAGAAAGAAAAAGATCCTGTCCTTGCTAAGCTTATTTTCTTCTCTTGATAACAGCTTTTAACCCAAATCTGCCTTGCACTATCTGCTCTTATACTTCGTTCTGTTGAGCATGGGAAACCTATTGAGCAGCTGTTTTATAGTCTACAAAATCTGCAGACCCAGAATGATGGGATTGTTGCTGTACTTGAGATGCTCACTGTTCTACCGGAAGAAATTGTTGACACCCAAAATACTGAAATAAGTGCATCCCACAGAAACCAGTATGGCCAAGAGGTCTACTATTTTCCATTTTGTGCTTGCCACCCTCTCTAGTTTTGTGTTTAATTTTACTCTCCTTGGCTGCTGGGTTTTTATTGAACACTTATCATCATTGCTATTTTCTACGTAAAGCAGCTTCTTTCTCATACTCCCATGGTTGTAGAATTCCTACTCCAACAATCTGAAAATAAGTTTCAATGTGGCCTGCAGCCAAATGAAAGGAACAGAAAAGTTCTCCGATGCTTACTCAGTTGGGTAAGATGGTTAATCAAAATTATGGCAGTCCTAACACAATAGCATTTTTTATTGCTACATCTGCCTGAGTTCACATGTTTTTATTTACAACACATACTCACAAAACAAGAAAGAAGAACCTGTTACACAACTGATTATATGGCTCTTATTATCCAATTACTCTTATTTATTTAGGTTCGAGCTGGGTGCTTCTCTGAGACTCCTGAAGGTTCATTTCCAACACATCCACTGCTTAATTTTGTATTCAATTCACTGCAGGTAAACTTTCACTATCAATATAATGACTTTTGAGCTCAAGTAGTTATAATATACTTATATTTGCTCTGGTGGTTGTAGGTATCCTCTTCATTTGACTTGGCCATCGAAGTTCTTGTTGAACTAGTGAGTCGTCATGAGGTATTGTTCTGCCAAATTTTTTGAAGTCTAAGGATGCAGTTTGATGTGACTAACTATTTATTTAACTCATTTTTTCCTGTGCAATAGTCTGCTTTCGAGCCTTTGTTCTTTGCTTTACTTGTTTGTAACTTTGTTTGTTACATGTGTTTATCTAGTTTCTGTTATGCTTGCTTTCATAGGGGCTTCCTCAAGTTTTGCTATGTAGAGTACCTTTTCTTAAAGAAATGCTTCTTTTACCTGCGCTTACTGGGGGAGATGTGAAGGTGATTGCTGGCCTTGCATGTTTGATGTCCGAAATTGGGCAGGCTGTAAGTATTTTGTTTGGTCTCATGGGCGTTAATAATAATATTTTTATTAGGCCACTCTTTAGATTTATTATCAGACACATATTTAATTTTGGCATATACATACATATCTGTTGCGTATTGCTTCACTCAGGTGAGTGCCATTTGTTTTGCACCCCGTGCCTTGGGCAATATATGGGTTTTGGTGCCTTGCTTGCACCTTGCTTTCTTGTAAACACTGGTTTCACATATACACGGACAATTTTATGTAGGGCATCTCATTGCTTATTAACCTTTCCCATTTTTTCTATCTATAGGCACCATCGTTGATTGTAGAGGCAAGTGCTGAGGCACGTGCACTGACAGATGCTCTGTTGAGGTGATGTTTTGATCTATACACTTTCAATTCACCATCACAACTGCATTCTGATATTGCTGTGAAGGCTGTTGAACATGTTTTTCCCATATTCATCCTTTGCCTTGCTCTGTCAAAATCCAATTGTGGTAAAATGAACAGATAACCATTTGCTTTGAGAGGTTTATGGTAACTAAATTGAGAATCTGTGTGTCAAAGATCTATTAAACATGTAATAGATCCAGCATAAGTATGATATGAATCATAATATGCAAAAGGGATGACAATTTGAGAAGGGCCCATGATGGGATGCATTCTCCTCAATAATTTGCTGTATTTTTGTATTAGTTTTGTTATCATGGGCTTTTTGTTCATAAACCTTTTCCTTGCATTCTTTTAACCACAAATTTAGTATATAACCTGTAATTTCTGCTTTCAGCTGTGTGGCTTTTCCCTGTGAAGACTGGGATATTGCAGACTCAACTTTGCAATTTTGGTAATTCCCGAAACATTTGTGGAAAGAAATCTTGTTTTGCAGTATAATTTTTTTCCTATTTTATTGAATTTAGTTATTTGGAGGATCTCAATCTTCTTTCATTTCCAGGTCTAGTCTTGCAAGCTATATACTTGGCCCTGATGTTGATGGTACCAATAAAAAAAATGTCGAAGGCATGTTTTTTTCTGTATTCTCAGCATTACTTGATGCTCTTTTGCTACGTGCTCAGGTTATTTCCTAATCCTTTACTTGCCCTCTGCTATCTTTTCTATTCTCTCTATCAAAAAGGAAAATTTTCATAGGTGTAACCAAGATTTGTAATTATCATGTTTGCTCTGGCACTCAATTTAGTCATTTGCGGAAATTAGATTTTTTGTCCTGCGAACGAAAAAAAAAAAGAAAAAGAAAACTGAAAAAGCTAAAAGTAATAGCTGCAAGTAAGTGGTGATATTGCAACCAATGGGAGCCAACTTATGGATGTCTCAACTAGTTTGGCTAAATTCTATTTTCAGTTTTTCCGGTTAATTGTACTAGCATCTTGATCAAAACAGCAGATTTTTTGGTTGAAGCACAAGGACAGAGGAAACTGAATTATTTGAACATAAATGATAGGTTGTGTCATTTTGGGGTCTAAGCTTAAATCTGAGCTGCATAGTGCATTCTTTTATTTATTGTCTTGAGTTGCTGCATTCTGTTGTAATGCTGAACCATCCTTTAATTTGCAGTGGAGGTCCAATTGTACACCTTTTGCGCTTGTGTTTGGATGAATGCGTTTGGAAACCTCAATAGAACTCTGCAACTCTTGTAGCCTAGTGATGTAATTGGTCTTTATTTGAATGCTTCTTGGACATAAAAGCCTTTTTAGAACTATACTATCTGAACACATTTTCAGTGGATATCAGATCTGTTCTTCATTTTCATGCTTTTTATTATTAATACATGCTGATAGGTGAGAAAAGGGGTCTAAATGATTAATCGCTAGTCCTACTGCTCACCCTTAGGGGATTAATTGGGTTGATGGCCCCTAATTTGCTCATCTATGATATACTTTTAGTAACTCAGCAATTGGCATGAATGCTTACTTTAATGGTTGTCTCAAAGGCTGAATCATTGCTGCAACTTAATGTAACTATCTGTTCAATATCACTTAGCATTTTTGTGTCATGTGTGACGTGTGCGTGTGCTGGTGGATGTTTGGTTATGCCATTAATATTTTAAAATAAGGACTAATATGTTGAAATTGTCTTTTGTAGCTGGATGAATCTACATTTAGCGATGAGAGTAGAACTTTCGACTTGCCTGATGGTCTTGTCCAATTTAGGATGAATCTCGTTGAACTTTTGGTGGATATATGTCAGCTACTACAACCTGCTACATTTGTACAGAAGGTGCTGATACTGTATAATAATCCAAGTTTATATGGTTTTCCTGGTTTAATATTTGTTCTGGTTGATGATATCTCTTGCGTAAAGATGAAGATCATATTTGTCGGTTTAATTCTTTTTGATGCCTCTTCAAGTGTTTGTTTTCCATATTGGTCAAGTTTAGTATACCATCATGATCACTGAAGTTTAGGAACCAACATGGCTTCACCTTCATTTCACTATTACATATTTGGAGAACCCTAACTCAGTTAATTTTGCTTGCTTACCTATTTGCGAGGAATGTTAATCAGCATATATAATACACCAATAATTCTAGCATGTTTTTATTTGTATTTTTTATGGATTTTTCCCCATAGTTGCTTCCATTGTAAAATATGGTGTTCTTTCAATCTTGTATAATTTTATTCTTGTTTCAATTTGCAGCTTTTCTTCAGTGGTTGGTTTTCCACAAACGTGGCAATACCTTGGAAAGAGGTTGAAATCAAATTGTTTGCCCTCAATGTGGTAAGGACAATGTACACCTTTGTACTGGTTTTTGTTTCTTCTGAATTCTTGGTGAATTTATTCATTTTCCATATTCCTAAGCTTACTAAAAGTCTTGCACAGTATGAGTTATTTGCTGACTGATCCTGACAATTGGTGTTCGATGGGATGCCACTTTGTGTACCTTTTAATTTTTATGATGAACTCCTACCAACTCCAATTTGCTGTTTTTACCTCTTGAGCTAATGGTCAATGAGGTTGTATGCATTAAATCTATACATGTGCAAATGTAACATATGTATGTCCATATTTTGCATTTAATTGGCAAGTCCTTTTGTCTTATACCTCTCTTGAAGGTTTTTGTGTTCCATCTATTTTATGTTTAAGTCACACTTGTCACAGTTCACTGTTTTGATGCTCGAAAAGCTCTAGCTTTTCCAAGCAGCTGTTAATGTGGCATCAACCTAATGGTATATCCTTGTGCAACTCCTCAATAGGTTTTGTAATATGTTTCATAAGAGATATGACTGGAGGAATCCTTCTTGACTCTTGACAAGTGTATAATTTCTCATATTTTCTTGTAACATTAATAATGCGGGAATCCTGCAATTACAGGTTTCTGATGTAGTTCTGCAAGGAGGCCAAACTTTTGATTTCTCAGTGGTTATGCAGTTGGTTACAGTGCTGTCTTCCTGGCCTTCTGATGACCTCAAGGGATTCATGTGCATTGTATGTCAGTTTGTTATTGGTTAATTTGCAATGAATATTATTTCTTAATGTATGTTTGTTAAAAAATGATTTTGCTCAGGAGGAATTTTCTCTTAACTAGGTTTACAGATCAGTGGCAGATGTTATTGGTTCCTATTCCAAGTTGATATCTACCCTGGAAACTAATGCTAGACCTTTACTGTAAGGATGCCCATTTCCTATTGTTTAGCAATGATGTGCTCCCTTTCTACTAGATTTATGTTTTTGATTCTTTACAGAAATAATTGTCTGTTATGATAGGGAAGTGTTTTATGGAAGGAGAGAAAAAAAGATTTGTTGTGCAACATCTATCATTAATTTTTCTGTGAAGCACCGTTTCATTGTTTCACTAATTTGCTACTTCCAGATTATTTCTTGCTGCAGGGATTTCAGAACCTCTCTCCTCAAATGCTTGTGCCTCTGCCCTCCGTAAACTTTGTGAAGATGCTTCTGCTGTGATGTATGAGCCATCAAATTTGGATATCTTTATGTGGATAGGAGAGGTAACTATTCTTCGTGTTCTTTTTATACGTTTAAAGTGGAAATACTTAATACTTCATCTAATTGTGGTTAAGCTTTCTGGATTTATTTGAGATACATGTATACTCTCCAAGCCTTGTCATTTTTCATGCTTACTGTTTGCATAAGCATAACTTCAGAATAACTCATTAGATATAACTGATCATCAAACAGGTTATCGACATTTGGTTGCCAACATGTTCCTGATTATCATTTTTTTTGGTTTTATTTAATTTGTTTTCTTGTTATTGTGTTCTTTTTCCTCTCTACCTCTTCTACTGCTGTAGTATATCTCATTGAATAGGTAGTTGCTAATTATATTGTTCATTATCCTGTTTTCTGATTTCTTTATCATTTCTTCCTACAGGCTTTGGAGAAGAAGTGTCTTCCTTTGGAAGATGAAGAAGAAGTTGTTACTGCAATCAGCCAAGTCCTTGGTTATGTTTCCAACAAAGAGCTGCAGAACAACTTGTTGTCTAAATTGCTATCATCTAGCTATGATGCTATTGGGAAACTTGTCAGTTTCTTTTTACAGTACTTGGTCTATTATTATGGTTCTGTTCTTATTTTCCCTTTTGGTGTTGTTGCTAGTAGCTGTATTAACTGGGTTGTACAAAATTCTTCCATGATTCACCGAAGCAAGTTGTTAGCTTTAAAAAGTCTAAATCAAGAAATTGGTTGTAAAGGAGCTAACAAAAAAAGTTGTGATTTCTTTTAATGGATGTTGCACTTTCTGCCTGCTATTGTGACAATTACCATGAGGTATTGCAATTTGAGATAGTAACTTTGCATGATGATGCTGGAGTGAAGAGCGATTGGAACTGTTTCGCTGTAGAGTAAAACTGGTCTGATATGATAACTACAACTGGTGAGATATGTATAACATAGCAGATACTTCTACTCAGGTATAGCTTAGACATAAACCAGTAGTTAGATGGGTACTAAGGCAAAATATAAGGTTTTTAGATTCTTTCAGATTTGTACTTTGTAATGAAATTGGATCAACTATGTAGGATATCTTTATTTTGCTTTCAGTCTAATCTTACGACTTCGTACCAGATAATGTTCTGCTATATATTACTTTCTTGACATCAAGTCACATGGTATCTTCAATTTTCTATTGTGTTAAAATGTTTCATCAGCATGCCATTTGTTATGCTAGTCTTTTTTCACCAGACTACTTTTGTTTTAAGCATTTTAACCGTGCAACTCTTATTTGTTGAAATATATGGGAGTTAGAAAACATAATGAGAGTATTATGAATAAAAATGAGACAAACTTGCAGTCATTGGATATATAAGAATGTATACCTTTATATTCTCCTTAGCACACTTGCTGCTATTTTGTATGTGAGATTTTAGTGTTCTTTGAGGAGTAAAACTTTTGTCTACAATATGAGCATTCCTTTGACATGCTTCAGTGTAATATAGTAATGGTTCAGTCTGAAGATTGCTTACTGTCTGCAAAAACTGGGTGAGCTTAGAGAATCAACAGTAATTGTCCTTTGAATAAAAAGACTAGGTGGTTTCTTCATGTAGGTTTTTGAATGTTTTCTACTCCAGCCATTACTCCATAATCTTAAATTCTGTCTGTCCTCTTAGATTGGTATGGGGTGCGGTGTTGTTCTATGGTGGTTGATAATAAGTTCACAAGGACAGTTTAGTCATATTATAAGCTGAATGATACTGAGAGGGGTGCTGTGGTGTTAGATACACATCTGATTGGAAAGAGAGATGTGTAGTAGACATTGGAGGGAGCAGTTGTCTGATGAGAATGAATAAATATTTCTAGATTTTATTTGCTTAGTTCTTGATGTCACTGTCAATTCACCACTCAGCTCTTTTTGAGTTTTATTGTGGAAGCATCTTCTTTGTATTCCTTTTGATGTTAACTTTGGCAGACTTTGTTATTTTACATTCTTAAGTTTTGGATTTAAACTAACTGCCTATTTTTCTTTCAGATTGAGGATGATAATAACCATTCTTTAAGACAGAATCCAGCTGCTTATACACAAATTTTGGGCCTTGCAACGAGAGGGCTGCACAGGTATTCTATTCAGAGTAATGAATTGGATATCACTCTTTACTTGATGCAGTTTTTGCAGTTGTACTCTATCCTTGGTGGAGCTTCAGATGGGATATGTGGCTATTTGAGTTGAGGTGTAATCTTTGGTTGTCTGGTTTTTCAGGATGGGAGTTGTCTTCAGTCATCTAGAAATGCCTCTGCTGTCCGAGGCTTCTGCTGATAATCCCATCATTGCTGTAATTAGGGTTTTTTGGCCTATGCTGGAGAAGCTTTTTAGATCAGAACATATGGAGAACAGTAGTTTATCTACTGCAGCTTGTCGTGCTCTTTCGCTGGCAATTCAATCGTCAGGTGCTGGACAATGTTTCACCTTTTTTCTTTCCTTTTCTAGGATCAACTATTGGGGTTTTACTTGGGGGCATGGAGTCTTTTGATTGCATGATGCTACAATGCTGGATGTTGCTTAATTATGCAGGGGAGCACTTTGAAATGCTTCTGCCCAAGATATTAGATTGCTTGTCTACAAACTTTTTGTCATTTCAAGGTCACGAATGCTACATCAGAACTGGTAAGTACACAGGCTCTAGTTCTGAAGCAATTGGTGCAATTAGGTATCATGGTATTTTTTTCCAGTAATCCTGTAATAAATACAAAGTCTACTTTGTATTTGACGTAATAGTGCTCAATAGCCCTTCTGAATTATCATTATTATCTTTCCTCATGATTGAAGAATTATCTAAAGTACAGTTGGGGTTGCTTAAGATGGTTTGTATAGTGCATTTTTCTTATATAGCCAATTTTTATCCTCTAGTTCTGAACCAAAATATGGAGTAATAATCTTCTTGTTTATCACTGATGTTTTTGGCCGGTGTTTTCTGATGTGGTAGTATAATGTGGATGCTATTTTTTTCTTTTCCCAAGAAGTAAATATGGCACATGGCATGCTGAAGTCACATCTCAAATGCTCACATGCATATACTTATTTAATTTATATTGTAGTAGATAGCAGCATTCAATGAGCTTTCTTTTACAAGATATTTACTCCTCCTCAGCTTCTCTTGTTATCGAAGAGTTTGGTCTCAAAGAGGGGTATGGTCCTTTGTTCATTAGCACGTTTGAACGATTTACTCGAGCATCTTCAGTAAGGGCCCTAAATTCTTCGTATGTATGTGACCAAGAGCCCGACCTAGTAGAGGCGTACACAAATTTTGCATCGACATTTGTTCGTAGTTCTCGTAAGGTGTAGTATACATCTTATTTCACTGTTTATCCTTTTCTTTATATTGTTTTTTTTTTGTCTTTCAGTGGAAATATAATCCTGGAAGTGTACTTTATACACATTTTATTAAGACTAGCCTTCTAGAAGGAAATAATTCGAATGTTCTTTTTTGCTGTTCAATAAAAATCTCAGGAAGTGTTGGCTGCATCTGGTGCTCTTCTAGAAATTTCTTTTCAAAAGGCAGCTATATGCTGCACTGCTATGCATCGCGGGGCAGCACTTGCAGCTATGTCATACTTATCTTGTAAGCACTTTATGTTAACTGCTACTTGCTTCCCTGTACTTGTGAGATCGAAGATAAGAGACACTAGTTGTTATACTCTAATGGGATCTGTCATCCTAACAATCACAATTAGAATGGCGTTATTTAAGGAAGCAATCAATTGATGTCTACAGTTTCAATTTGTCTTTGGAAATTACCCTATGTATCAATTTAAACCAACCAACTCCTTGTCCTTTTCTCTAATATGGATACACATATATATTCCTTGACTTGTAGTATTTGAGCTTCACTTGGCGTGGATGTTAGTAGGAAGTAATGTTCACTCTGGTATCATGTATGATCACTCTGTTTTATCCCTGCAATAGCATTTGGCAACACACAACATTGCTTCAGCAGTTCCAGTTTATGTATGATATATCTATTTCTGTTATTAGATTTCTTTAAGGTTCTTTGGCATTGGCAAATACAGAATATCAGATGAAGCCACGACATAGGCACACATATATATGGAGTCTGTTCATAACATATTACACGATTGGATTACTGAATTGTGGCCCATGTTAGTGATTATAATTGCTTGTATTTGTTCTTTAGGTGTGCTTCAATGATCTTGATGAATTTTGTTTTATCCTTTTTGGGGGTTTACATTCTGTTCTAGTTATCGTCTGGTAAAGGATATTTTAGTGATTTGTCTGAGCCTTCTAGGTTTCTTGGAAGTTGGTCTGGCGTCTTTGTTGGAATCAATGACCTTTTCTCCTGAAGGATCATTTGGGGCCACATCAATTCAGGTTATTTCCCATAGTGGGGAGGGACTTGTATCAAATATAGTATATGCTTTACTTGGTGTCTCAGCAATGTCACGGGTAAATTCAGTATTCTTGAATCTTAAATAGATTATTGACTGCATTTCATTTGAAAATTCATTCCTTGTTTTGGTATAAATTCTTGATGTCATATGATGTATTTGTTATTACATTTAAAATTTAATTACAGGGCATTAACTGATATTTCATTGTGAACTTGGAAATTTTAAATGTTTAGGTCTTACTTAACATCTGTTGAAGTATTGAGATGATAATGAGAGAATATTTGGTGCAGAATTGAAGTTTAAATCTTGCATTTTTTTACAAATACTATAATTGTTGAGGTTGGGTTCAAGAATACATCAACTTGGTAGGTGATGATTTGACAATTAGTTTTACTTACTGACAGAAGTTATGGAATAAGGTATGATAAAGGAAAATGAGGAGTTTATAGAGGGCCTCAAGATAGCGGGCTACAATTTCCATGTCACTCTGATTATGTAATAAAATTTCTACTCTGGGTGATCATGTAGTGAAGTAGCTGCATAAATTGGAGCAAATGGAAAATCAGTAAAAAAGAAAAAACTGTTTTATGGTTGATTAGTTGTGCATCTATGAACATTTTGTTGTGCCAGTGGCATTGACATTAGAAAATGTTCTATTAACTAGAAGATATGGAAACAATATTTTGTAGTATAATGGTAATGGTCTCATAAATAAGCCTGCTAAAATGCATATTTTATGAAAATTAATGCTGCTAGCTTCAGATCTTGGTTTGTTATAACTTTATGTATATGTTTAATCCAGTGTAAAGGCAATGAAGCCACTCACCTTCCATGATATATCAAAGCATGTCATGCATAAATGAATGCACATGCACATGTATATATGTACTCAACAGAGCTCAGAAATCATTCTTCTTCTTTTCCTTTTAACTTAATAGGTCCACAAGTGTGCGACAATATTGCAGCAATTGGCTGCATTTTGCTGTTTGAGTGAGAGAACAACCTGGAAGACCGTTCTTTCTTGGGAATTCTTGCATTCATGGTTACAAGCAGCGGTCTGTTCTCGCTTTCCTTCTCCTTTAAGATGCATATGAATATCTTTGCTAACTGTGTACGTTCAAATCTTAGTGCTTTACCAATGTGAATAAAGCAAATATATGCAGCTGATTTGATTTTCCTTTTGACTTATATCCTGTTATGTCAATTTCTATTTTGGCTTCTCCTATATGCATGTCATGGAGATGCCAAAATGAATGTAGGGTTGACAAGACCACTCATTGGATATGCTGTGTTTAAGTAGGACATTATTTTTGTGAGTTCAACGCACGACGACCATGTCACCATTGAACAATCTTACCATTGTGCCAATGCTGAATTGACTTTGCTAGGCTTTTCTTCTTAAATAGATATGCCAAATGTCAGCTTTCGTGGCTAGTAGTCTAAGACAATGGCAGTCACTCAAAAATAGGCCTGGCTATCTGAGGCAGTTGTATATGTTGAGGGAATAATAAATACCAGTAGATCAGGCATCCTACTGTTCCGTGTATGCTATATATAAATGGTATTATGTTTCTGTGGGGGAGAGAGGCCATCTAATTTGAACTGCTGTGTTGGTTCAATCTGTCGTATTTGTTAAATTTCTTCTGTTTCACCAGGTGCAGGCTCTTCCTGCCGATTATCTGAAGCAGGGAGAAGCTGAAACGCTAGTGCCAGTTTGGTTGAAGGCCCTTGCCGGTGCTGCCTCAGATTATCTCGAGAGCAAGAGCTCCAATGGAAGGACAAGCGATTACGGTTACATGCAAGGGAAAGGAGGGAGAATGCTGAAACGAGTGATCCGAGAGTTTGCAGATAGTCACCGCAATATCCCGAATTTCACTTGACTGCAACCCATAGATAAAAAGCATGTGTTGCCTGCAGCTTTCGACATTATTTGCTCGAAGCATTTGTTACTGCCATAAAAAGGGAATGTAATTATCTGGTTATTGAAGCTCAGTCAATTCTGGGACTGGGAGTTACCATTGAAAAGTAAAGGCTACTTCTTGTACAGCTTATTGGCCCCTGCCCCCAATTTTGTTAGACCAATTATAAAGTGAGATTAGGACATTGGGCGAGAGCATTTGAAAATGGGAATTATTACTGCCCTACTTTTCTCTCTTTTATTTGCGCCAGAGAAATACATTGTACTTAAAAAGGGATGTAACGTAACCATTGATTTCAATTTTCTTGACTCGAAAACATTGTCAGATTAATAATACAAATTATAATTATTCATTTACACTACCATTTAGTTTATGTATCTTTTTAATATTTTCAATTAAAATTTTCTTACTGCCAAATTCGGACCAATCATCCTCTGTAGAATATACTGCAAGTGAATGTCCTGTGCATCAGTGATAATGGTGTTCCTTGCAGCAAGGTTATCCACTGCCTGCTTCAAGGCTTCCTGCAAAGCCATTATCTCCGCTATTGTAGGCGAACAGAAGCCTGTAGAAAACATAGATGTCGCACGAACGCTCTCCATTGTATCGTCGTGTTATAATAACTGAACCTCATTTGCATTCTCCTTATCCTGCACGATACTCCTCAACCACTGCCACACCATGACTGCCATCAGTTACAAGCTGAACAAGAGGCTGAAACCCAGGACAAAACCATTGAGCAAGGTACATCCGATCCATTCCGCCAGCAAATCATACAAAACTCTTCCATGGCCTCTTGCGGAGATTGTCGAACAAGACCTTGAAACAATCAACAAAAGCAAAGTTAGTACAGGTACCCATCCGACCCCAAAGATTCTAACAGTACAACGCTTTTTAAGACAGAAAATCAAGACGTGTGAGATGTCCTTATCACCGATTACAACTCTTGCAACTCAAATTCATATCGTCACATTTCCCTCGTAACTGTATTTTGAAAGGAAAAATTTTTTCTAATGAGTATCACATGCATTCCTTTACCTTACGATTTCACTTTGTATCATTCTTTTTTATTTTATTTTATCAAAATGCCAAGTCAATCTATCCCTTACCCCATACAAACTTTCGAAATTTGAGCAATAGTCCAACTCCAAATGTCTCTATTCGAAAACAAAACTTGCAACTTCTGCATATCTCATACTTGCCTATTCGTCTCCATATTAAAAATTCAACCAATTTGGTTCCCACTATCATCAACATAAAAGCCATGGTCCCTCGGCAACCAAGGATCTTCACGGACCATAATGTTATCCCCTGAACCAACATGCTACCATAAACCCAACCTCAGCAACTTTTAGCATTAAGTAGAGCTAGGGTTAGAGCTCTAAGAAAATATTTATCTCTCAGAACTTTCAACAACAAAGTACTTGGGTTAGATAATATTGCCTGGTTAAAACCTAATTTATATAAGAATTTAGTTACTTATTTAGTGATTCTAATGAATGATTCTTATTAAAACTATTGATACAATACTTATGTCAATTTCGGTAAGAAATTTAGAAATTTTATAATTTTTCGTGGTTGATTGATCATTTTAAGTTTTTTCTAACTTTTCAGAGTGGAATGGTTAAAAGAGTACCAATAGTTGGAGGACTTTCGAAAGCAACATGACTTTAAAAGGTTAAAATACGTTTTTAGTCTTTGTACTTTGATAAAATTTGAAATTTAATCCCTGTACTTAAAAATTAAAATATAAGGTATCTTTGTTTTTATTTAAAATCTCAACCAATCAATTAACATTGTTAGTCTTTTTAAGATGTTGATTACACTGCCTTCATATGACATTATACATGATTGATAAAAAATAAACATTTTAAGATGACCAATTTTGACAGATAATGATTAGATTATAATTTTTAAATTGAAAAAATAGATGTAAAAGTATAGGAACTAAATCTCAATTTCTAGATAAGTACAGGGACTAACAGCACATTTTAACCCCTTAAAGAAAATTTTAAATACTCAGTTGTCTGGCTAGGCAAAAAACCCACCTTAAAACTGAATTCTGCGGAAAGGGTTACATATTGCCAAATCGTGAGAAGGGCGATCAAGCGAAGGTGTTTGATTGGTTTTCTCATTGAATTCGGTTTGATTCAATCATACCGCAGGCTAGGCAGGTAAAGGAGTCGGATGCAGATTGTGGAGTTTGACCTATGTTCATAAGGGGAAACGTCGATTATATTAGGTTAGCTTAAATTAAATTCCCCTGATTTAGTTCAATCAATCAACCAATCCAATATGGAAGATGGAAAGAGGGTTTCGAAGGCCAAGTCCAAAGTCGTGGCAATTGTGTTTCATGCTTCTTCGTAATGGCATAACCGTCTCTGTTTCTTTTTGTTGTTGTTGTGGATTACATTACAGGGAATTGAAAAAAAAAAGGGTTTTTAGACAATTTCTTCTACGCCCCCAACCGAAACACTTTTGTAGGGAGAAAATGGATCATGCTCCTGCTCGCTACCCTCTTCAGCGAGGATCGGATAATAACAGCGTAATTGCGGTTTCCTCCTTTATAAAATGGGATAATTATCTCATCCCTTATACCAATATGAAACAAAGCCCTGCGGCGTTCTGGATATGGACTCTCCATTTGCCTAATTCATATTTCTTCCTCGCACTGACATAGCTTCTCTCTTGAATCCACAGGCTCTTGAGGGGTTTTCTGCTGTTCCTGTACCCAATTACCGGTGAGTGCTTCCCACTGCTTATTATGGTCTCCATTCATTTACTCCCAATGGCTGTAACGCTTGATGGTTAGAAATTCTGTACCAGTCTTTTTTGTCCTTCGCAAAATTATGTGATGGCAAGGCGTAATTTTGTGTTTTTCTTTTGCTTTCATGTTGCCATGCCAATTTTGATTTCATTCACTGTTGAAATACTTGTTTACACAAACATTTGGATTCCTTGTATCCCATTTTTATCTTCACTCCCACTCTTTAATACTGTGGCAGGGTCCGTGGTTCTTATGATGAGAGGAGATTTCTAGATGAAAGATACTCCAGGGCTAGTTTTTATCCAAGAAGTGCCTACCACCATTATTTTCCAGAGAAGGATAATCATTCCCCTCCTGCTGCTGCTGGTGTCTGGTCTCAATCAAGGGGGAGAAGTTATGAGGAAGAATATCCCCGTGATGAGGATTCTAGGCATCATCAGAAGCTTTATGTGGATTCATATAGGGACTTGGATACATATTGTGATCATGAGATCGCTTTTCAAGATTTTGATAAGTTTCGGGATGGCTATCGTTGTGTTGACAACATCTGTGATCATGAATTTGGCGGGCCCTCTAGGTATGGGGGGCGAGATTGGGAAGACTACTCGTATGATTATTATGATTATAGGCCTCACATTTCCCATCAGAGCAGGGACAACAGCTGTGAGAGGAATTATGAATATAGTCGAAATAGTTATGATTCTTATCATAAAAGAGGCAGTTGCAGAGATGGTAGTTGGAGGAAGCGTGAATCACGTGATCGAGATTCTTTCAGTAGAGAAAGAGATCAGAGTCCACATAAAAGGCATGAGAGGTCTTGGTCACGTTCCCATGGATGTGATGATCGTCCAAGATCAAGGTCACCTCGAGTTTGGAGCCATGGTCGAAGCCATAGAGAGGACAGCTATGATGATTATCAAAATGAGAAAACTCAGAAGCAAAGGGACCGAGAAGAGAAATATCAGCTGGAGCAATATTCTGTGGTGTGCTTCATTTTTCCATGTTCTTACCGTTGCATTTGTTTTAAACTTTGAATTTGGGTGAAGATTATGTTTTCTTGCAGGCACCATCTGCAACTATTGTTGTAAAGGGTCTATCGCACAAAACGACAGAGGAAGATCTTTGCCAGATTCTTGTAATATTTTTTTGTTGTTTTTTTGGGGGTTGTATATTATTATTCTGTCACTTGTTATACATAAATAACAGTTTTTATATGACCATAAGGCTGAATGGGGCCCACTTCGTCATGTTCGTGTGATCAAGGAGCGAACCTCTGGCATTTCTCGTGGATTTGCTTTTATTGATTTTCCTTCAGTGGTACCTATCACATCTTACTAGTCAATGCTTTGTGTTTGATGTTATTGAATGTTATATGAGGGAAACTGCTTCTGAAACAGGGGGCAGCACGCTCAATGATGGACAAGATTGGTGATGATGGTCTTGTTGTGGATGGTAGGAAGCTTTTCTTTGATTACAGGTAAATTCTCCCTACAATCATGATTGCAGTTTTTACATGGCACAGTTCTTATGTTGCTCTGTGATGCTAGGTTTTACAGAATACTTTTATCAGTTGGTTCGATTCCTTTGCAGGTTTGATAGTAGAAAATGAGTTTATAAGGTTTTAACAAAATAAAATCTGATTAATTTCAACTTGAGAGTATAATTGGCTGGAAATTAAAGAGAATAATGCCATATCTACGTAAAGAAGAAAACAGGGAACACAAGAACCTTGTATATTTGCCAAAGAGTGCTTATTTAATTGCCGAAATGATTCTGTTTAGCTGTAAATCTTAAAATGGCAACTGAAGTACAGAACTGCTTTAAACATAAAACCATACTCTCCCTTTGTGTTCTTAAGTTATGAGGTGCCATGCAATGGAAATCTTACAATTACCGCTTCATCAACCTTAAATGTCTGAGGTATATTATATGCACATTGTTCAAACCTGGATCATTGGGTTACTCCATGCTTGTTGATTGATTTTAATATTATCTAAAGCTTCTGTACATTGAGGAATGAATATGGTTGAAATCAGTACCACATTTTAAAGTTGATGAAAAAACTCACTTATTTCCCCTTTCTTTTAAATGATAAAAAGAAAAAAGAATGTTCTCATTTAATGTTTTTCCTACAATGTGTTTGCGTACAAAACTATTTCCATGTTGAATTCTATTCTGTTACAGTAGTAAGCCAACTGGGGGCACTGGTGGACCTTCTGCTCATAATAATGCTGTGAAATTGGGTCACTCAAATCATAAGAGCACCACATTACCGTCTGATTGGATGTGCACAATTTGCGGATGTGTCAATTTTGCACGTCGAACTGCATGTTTTCAGGTCAGCTTTTATTTCCCATTCTATCTCTTTTTTTTTGGGGGCTAAAATCTTAACTTATTGAAGCCTTCTTTCAGTGATATATCTTTAGATCACCTTCCTGTTATCACTAGCCAGAATTAGGTAACTACAGTTGGCTAGCTTCATGTGCCATTTTATTAAGGCACACCATAAAGTGATGCTAGGAGCTAGGCTAGAGATGACATGGATTGAGATGTCAAAAATTGCAATGCATTTACATTTGCTGTTGAAAATTTGATATATTGTGTACCCAAGTGTGACAACTGAATCCTATTATGTTGATTTATTTCTTTTATTGATGGTGCATTAAGTTTAGTGCTAGCCTGCAGTTTTCCTAATGACTGTTTAAGATTTTTCCAGCTGAGTTAGTGCAAAATTGATGTGTCCTTTCTCTCAACTTTCTATGCAGTGTAATGAGCCACGTACTAATGATGCTCCAGCAGCTGACATATCTTTATCAGGAAAGAGAGGATCTGAGTCAGGTTGGTTCAGATCTTATTTTGAGCAGGCTTTTATCATCTTTGTGTAATTGCCACATCATATTAATTTGATCTGTAGTAGGTCCTACCCATGTATTGGTTGTTCGTGGATTGGATGAAAATGCTGATGACGAAATGCTTCGTTATGAGTTTTCTAAATATGCCCCAATTAAGGTCTGTGTGTTTATCATGATACTCTTTTGAAGGAAAACCCTTTTCTAGCACATGCAAAATCTTATGGATTTAATCTGCAGGATCTTCGCCTTGTTAGAGACAAGTTCACCCATGTTTCAAGGGGATTTGCTTTTGTACATTACCATTCGGTATGACTTGCTTCTTTATGGCAATTTGACTGTGCTTTATATTTAAAACTAAGGGTCAGTTCTTCATTGCTTAAAAAAAGCACTTTTGACTCCAAAAGTACTTTTGAAAGAAAAGCTGTGAAGAATAAGATGCTTTTGGCTGAAATTTTTAGCTTTTTAAAAGTGCTTTTCAAAAGCACTTCTAAAAAGGAGCTGAAAAGGAGAAGCTAAAAATTTTAGCTTTTCCTCTCCCAAAAGCACTTTGGGTGCTTAATTACTTTTTCACCCCTCCAATAACATAGTATTTTTCTTGGTGCTTAATTACAATTGTGTTAAAATCATTAATTAAAAATAAAAAAAATATTTTTTAAAATACTAATTACAAATATTTAATGGTTATATTTAAATATTTAAAATATAGTTTATATATTCTAATTAAATTTTATAAATAATTAATATTTATTGCTTAAAAATATTTACAATTTATATTTCATATATTAAAATATTAACAATAAGTTATAATAATTTTTTTATATTATTACTAAAGTATAACAATATTAACTATTTTAAATATTATTTAAATACATATTTGTTACTTGATAATAACATGTCTAAAATGGACATTTTATTTCTCAAAAGCACTTTTTGACAGCAATGCTAAACACCCAAATTTTAAACCAAATTTTTCAAAAGCACTTTTTAAAAACACTTTTCAAAAGCAATGAAGAACTGGCCCTAAGTACAATACTTGCAAATAAGAATGGGTTATAAATGGTTTTCTTTATTATTAATATGATTACGTGCCATTAATCTGATAATAGTCGTGTCTTGCTAATAAGTCACATTGGCAGCTGTCTAGAAGCAATCCTGAGAATGTGTATTCCCAAATTTTTTAGCGTGTTTCACTTCTCTTGAGCAAATAAAGAAAAAAATTGATGCTAAAAATTTGAAATTTATCATCTCTGTTGTGCATTTTGGTTCAAACACTAGTATATTTATTGGCAAAGCCTTTTTCTTTACAACCAATGACATTTTGGAGTTTTGTACATTTATTTTTAGTTCATTATAAATATTATACATAATAGCAGAGGCTATTCAAAAGTAAAAGAATAGTGCTATTTTCCAAATGTTATTTTACTAATCCTGCAATGTAATATATGAAGAATACCACAAATTCTGTTCTCTTGTTCAAATGAAGAGCATCATGTCTGTAGGTGATGAAGAGAAAATATCTGCATCCATAAATTTCATCAACTGATTTATTCTCCATTAATACACTTTCAACACGGTAGGATAACTTAATGCATATTACTATCCTATGTCCTGGGGTCGCTCTCAATATACGATGCTCTAGAATTCCGTGCTCCCTTATAGGCTGAAAGCTGTTGTACTTATACTTTTCTGCTTTTGTTATTTTGTCTAAGAATTTTTGGTTGGCAAAATTATTTATGAAATGAGCTATATACCTGTGAATGTTTGATGTCATGTAGGTTGGTGATGCCACAAAAGCCCTTGAAGCCACAAATGGGACAACCCTTGAGAAGAATGGGCAAATCTTAAGAGTAGCATATGCAAGGAGCATTATTGGGCCAAGATCAGGGACATTGGGATCTTTACAGTCAAGTAGCCTTGCAGCTGCTGCGATTGAGGCAGCAGCTTTTTCTCAACAGGTATGTGAATGTATCTTTAGTTTTAATGATGATGTCTGCAAAGATGTTTGTACTTTTGAATGGATGATAGTTTCTACTATAAATATATTTTTTCCTGCTTGTACTGGCAAGCATATGCTGGACAATCTTGTCAGCTGAGGTAAGATTAAAACCCGGTCAAAAGTGTTCAAAACCAGATTGTGGATAAATCTGGGTTTAGTTTGCCTGATTAACTGGAAAAAAGAAGTACAAGGCCCAAGAATAAAATCATTATCACCAGCTCTGGCCTGCACACTACTTCCATATCACCTCTACCACCTGCTAAAGTCTCTTAAGACTCAAAAATGACAATACACTTAAGACTCAGAAACGGGAATTACCACTGTCAATGTAATTGTAGATATTGCTCTTCGATGTGATGTGAAGGAGAGATAACATGTAGGAAGAAAACAAAATATTAGGAGGCAATGGTCATGATGTTTGCTTTACAATGAAGTAGTTTGGTGCTTCGAACTGAGTGAAAGAAGATTTTGAATCAGTTACTACTTACACGAAAGTTGATAAGAACCCAAAAGAAAAACATGGGAAGACTGAAAGAAGCTCTAAATGTGTACGTGGAACTGAAGGAGAGAAAGAAGACTCCATATCTGGTAAACTCTAATGACAGAAGTGATAAGTATCAAGTAATAATGAGAAAAACGAAGCACTAGTTAGTTGTAAAAATTGTAGACAATCATGTCACTATAAGGTGTCCCTGCAAAGTCAATTGTTATCCAATGTCTTCTGAACTCGGACCCTTTTTTGAAGAAAGAACTAATATTGTGAGGTTTACTCTTGGATTTTGGCTTCCTTGGTCAACTCCTTGCTGTGGCATATTTCTAGGATGTGTTGTAGTTTAGAAGCTTAAAAGAATCAATCATAATGGAGTTCCATGGACTAAGAACCCTTACTCTATTGAGAATATAAATACCTATGTAGAATCATCTCTGTTACTAATACGATGAACTGATCAGAGTGTTTCAGCTCTTTTCATTATTTTGTTGTCAGTGTCCATGGTCTAGTGGTACAGAAGGTAATAAAAGATATTTAGGAATCATGAGCATTTAGGAGTGAAAATGCCTATTTTTTATTGTTTTAAATGCAAAGAAGGAAAATGTTGTAAGGTCACTGAGACATGACTGTTTAATGCGTTATGTATATAGACTACAACTTCTTTGCTTTCGGTATAGTCAATTTATTCTGATGCAATTTATGGCATTTACAATTTCATGACTGCAAAATTCGGCATGTAAATTCACGGGTTTCTAGCTGAATACTTTTGGGATATAATCTGATAGCCATGGGTTTTGTTCTATTGCTGCCATGATTATTCTGTTTCATGGTTATTAGTGTTTGATGTTCATATGGTCATTATCAGAGATGGTGCTTTTATTTATTTATTTATTGTTATCTAGTACCCTATAAATCTAGCTAGAGTATACCCTACAATAAACCCTTAAAACCCGAAGGCAAACTACCTTGGATTTTACTAATTAGTTCAGTCATCTGCATGCATACATGCATATATATATAATGGCCCTGCTGATGATTCCATGCTGCTCCTCTGGTATATTGCTTTTCTTAAGCTTTTGCATTTTTATGTAATTTTATGGGATGCAACATGCAAGGTGTTGCTTATTTTGTTCATCCTAGTTGCCATCTTAGTTCTAAATGTTTCTTGGACTTACGGTATTGCTATATTTCCTTTCAGTATGATGCTGTTGGATGGACACGAAAGGAATATAACCCAGATGACAAACAGTCTACTACCTGGCAGGAGCAGGCTGGTGGTTCATTTGCAGTTCAACAGGATCATTCAGCTTTGCATTCTGGATTTGTGTGGGATGAAGCCTCTGGTTATTACTTTGATGCTGCTTCTGGGTTTTACTATGACGGGAATACAGGTTTGCATGCATTTTCTTGAAGTTTTCTATGCCATTGCTTTTTTCCTTTTGCACATTAGAAGTCAAAATATTAGGATACTGATTTTTCTTTTTTAAATTTATTCTCAGAGAACTTAAAAATTTTCTAACAGTAGAATGAAATTTGTTATTTTATTAGATATTGATTTATTGGGGGTGCGTCCCTTGCTTTCAAATGCTTTTTTGGTTCAAAATCATTTTATATTGCATGGTGTCCGAAGTTCAAGCTGTTATTGGTGGGGTTGGGTTATTGCTTCAGTCGTTACCAAGAATATATTGATGTGAAAGCTGAATAAAACTTAGGGATTGTTTCCCTTTCTAATATAGCTTTTATTTTTGTCAATTCTAATGACAAAAGCTCAGAGCTCTTTGTTTTTATACAGATTTATTCTAGGTTTAAATTGTTCTTTTTATAGATTTTATATAAAAATATAAAAAAACAAAAATACATTCATAATAATATTTGTTACCTTTTAAATGGAAGGGTTTTTTAGTTATTTCTTATTGAGTTGGTGTTTGGTTAACTCATGTATTTCAAAATTTCAAAAATTCCTTATTCAAACACACCTAAAGAGTTGCAATTTTAGGCCTAATTTGTTTTCGGTTGCTTCAACATGCAGGCCTTTATTATGATGGTAACAGTGGGTCTTGGTTTTCGTACGACCACCAATCCCAGCAGTACATCCCTTGCAGTGATCGGAATGACAACATAATACCTGGTAAAGAATCTGAGCTTTCTAGAGAAGCTGATGGTTCCAATAATTCAAAAGCAATAACATCTGCACCAGCTGCTACGGTCACTTCAGTTGAGAAGGCAGCCTCACTACCAGATGCGGTTGAAGCTGCAGCAGCGGCAGCACTGGCTGCAGAGAAGAAAGAGAAGGAGAAATCAAGAGAGATAAAACTTGCTTCAAAGAGTAGTATACTGGCTAATAAGAAGAAGATGAATAATGTGTTAACAATGTGGAAACAGAGGAGTCATGAAGGGAAGGCATCCCGATCAGGTCTTAATGACAATCACCTGTCCGCTTCATCAGAAGATAGGCCTCTTTCAGCCGAACAACATGCAATAAGCAAGGATAAATTTGATATGATGGACCTGAAGGAGGGTGATACAAGAAGTTCAGGAGTCAATACAACTGCCCAAGCTACATCGACATGGGGTTTGGGGTCTCCAGCCAAGCCAAGGCCTATAAATAACAGCTCAGGGGGGACTTTAATGGGAGTAATAAGAGGTTCTGCAAGGGTCCTGGTGAAATCTGATATTCCATTTCCCAGATCATCTGCTGGAGTTTCAACCTCTTCTGCTGGTGGAGTTGCTGAGGGTTCATTGTCATCAACTTCGGATCCTGCATCTATGACTCCCTTTAGGACTGATGCATCTGCATCGGGTTCTATTGCACCTTCAACTATAACTGGGAGTGGTAAAAGAAGGTTTTCTGAAGCACCAGTGCCTCCAACTACCAACAAGGGGCAGTCTCAAACCACTTATAGGGACCGTGCAGCTGAGAGGAGGAACTTGTATGGTTCATCATCTTCCACCGCTGATGATATACCTGACGGTGAGTTCTGGAATTCAAGTAAGCTTGTTTAAGATTATTGAATCTTCTTTGTTCATGTTATGCCAATCATTGTTTCATACCATCGAAATTATCTCCAAAATCCCTTGGATTTATTTCCAATGTTGGTGGTTTAAAGGCCTTGGTTGTGTAACTTGATTGGTTCATTTATTTATCTTTAAGATTTTCTGTTAACTTGTGAGAAATTTGTGCGTTTGTGTATTCTGAAGATTGAGATTTAGCATTCAAAAAATTCTCCTCAGATCCAATGCCTTTCCCACCTGGAGTTGGTGGTGGACGGTGGGCTGTATCAGATGATGTACAAAGTTTCGAGGTTATCACAGCAAAGAAAGCAATTGATAAGAACAATGTGGGCAACCGAATGCTCCGCAGTATGGGTTGGCATGAAGGATTGGTATTGTTTCTCTCTTGCACCTTTTAGCTGTTGATTACATATTTAAGTGCTATTGAGCTCCTACACGTCTCCCCTTGAAATTTCTGTCCCCATTATGTCTGACTTGATTCCTAACTTCTCCTAATTGCTAATTTCGAACACATATTATCTGGATATGAATGGCTTTTTGAGCTTACAAATATGTAGAAAATTTTGGGAAATAACTGAACATCCTTGTCTGATGCATCCCCCTATCCAGCACTTGCTCCCTAGTTTTGGACCTTTGCATTCTATTATTAGGTAATAGTTGATATGCATACAGAGAAAATAACACTAGGCTCATCTTCTTTAGCTGACATTTTGTTAACAACTGTAACTTTGAAGCCGAAAGTTGTATCCAATTTTAGATTTGGGGGGATTGGGTTTTGATGTTTGTGTGCATTTGATGTGATAAAATAGGGAATGGGGAAGGATGGAAGTGGAGTAACAGAAGCAGTTGAAGCACAGGGAATGGATAAAAGAGCGGGACTTGGAATTCAGGTGAAGAAGTTGGACCCTAGCCTTGAGGTGCAAGCTGGCGATAGTTACAAAACTGTGATTCATAAGAAAGCACTTGCTAGGTTCCACCAAATGTCATAGGTTGGATCACACAGATGTGGACAGTCTTTGTTTATAAACATATTTTGAAATCCTTAGGTTTGAGATTATATTTCATTTGCCTGGATGAATGGAGTTGGTCTGTCTAGGCCCTTAGATCATCTTGGTAAGGTACATGATTCCCCATGTTTGGATTTGGATAAGGGGAGCGAAAGTAAGGAAAGTTCGGGTAAACTGTAAAATATCTACCCAAATTTGGTAAAAGTTTAGGAAAGTGAAAATGCTTTTTAAAGATGTGATTTTCTTTTCTTATATGAAAAGATTGTAAAAATTCTTTTATTTTGTTGTTTTTACATGAATTTTAACCATACAAATAGGTTACCCGTATTTATATATTTTTAATTTTTTATCTTTATGTTTATCCGGAACATATAGGGTTAAAACTTAAAAGAGCGATTCAGTTTATTATGCCAATTTTCATTTTTGTTGGTAAGATGCAAGATTTCCTTTTGGTTTCATGTTTTGTTGAGTACTCAAATAGCTAGAATGAAAAAGATCATAATTACATTGTTCTTCACATGTCATGTTTGGTATTACAATTATAATTATACAGTTACATAATTTATTTTAAAATATTAATTATTATAAAAAGTATTAGTATGATAAAATAATTTCTAAATAAGCAACATATATATTATGTTAGTCTAAAAAATTGTTGATAATACGATTACTAATAAGAATAACACGAAAAATATTTGTTGGGTTATTCCCTTTTTAATATTTAACATATGCTCTCTATCAACTATTGGTTCTTGATCGAGTCTATCATCATCTGAATTTAAATTTGCATAATTAAGATTGCCAAAATCTCTAATTTCACCTATGATATGCAACATGCTAGTACGACCGAACCTTGTTTTTTTATGCTATACTAGGGTGATGTTAAAATGAGAAATTTTTTTAGAACAACAAATGTCTAAAGAGCCCACGAGTTGTCAATAGTGTTTAAGTTTGTTACCGTCCACTCAAATAGTATCATACCCTCATGAGTATGGTGTACAAAAAACATTTTGTATTTGTATAATTAGTATTGACCTTATAATAGTCAGATTCACAATCCACACAGTCTATAACTTCAATTGTAAAAATTTTTATAAACTTAATTTGGAGAAAGACTCATACTAAGTTTTATAATTTTTATAATACATAAATTAAGTAAAAATAATATAATTTATAATATATAACATTTATAAAAAAAGTTTTATAAATTGTCTAATAACTTTCATAATACTTTTTATAAATAATATAATTTTTGTCATAACTTTAGAAAGTTATTTTTTTATTTATAAACAAGTTATGATAAAAAAAATCATAGCAAGTTTTTATGATTAAATATATTATTTTTATAATATATAACATGAATACATAAATAAGTTATGTCCTTATTTCTTGATCATAAATTTTATAAATAAATATATTATAACACCTTCATAACACATAATTTAATTTTTTAATAGACTTTTTTACCATAACTTTAGAAAAATTTTAGGATTTAAATAATATAATTTTTGTTATAACTTTATAAAATACATATCATTTTATAATAGATTTTTTTAAGATTTATAATATAAGAAACTTTTGTAATATTCATGCGAAACACTCATACATGTTCATGCTTATGATATAATTTTTTAAAATTGGAATTACATGCGTAATTACTCTAATTCTCACTCTCCCTCTAAGAATTGAAGAGTGTAATTAGGGTGTTCCAATTACACCCAATTCGATGGGTCCACTAATTACAATGATTAGCCAAACATGTCATCCATGTGTAATTAAAGTTAAAATAATCTTTTAAAACAAAATTCACCTTTTATTTAATTTTTTTGTCTTCACAAAATCATAAAAATTGTTTAGTCTTGAACTTTTTTTTAAGTACTATCATATATGCTTATTTAACAGTATATGATTTTTTATTGAAAATAAATATGTAAATAATATTTAAAAATAAATCTATTAAATTACTTGGTTGTTAATAAAAAAACTATGTTTTGTTAATAAAAAATCATGAAAATGTTAAAATTAATTAAATGTATACTTTATTTGATATGATCGTTTTCAAAATTTATCATCACATCTCTAGTAAGGTGCTTGATAAATAAAACATATGTGTTATATAATAATAATTACAACTTATCAGAGATTCGACCCAACATCCAAATTACTCGACCTATATCATAAAATTCTAGGGCATGGAAAAGGGACTCCTCCTTTTACTTCCATCTTTCTCAAAAAACAGGGATACCCTTTTCTCTCATTTTCGGACCTCCATATTTACTTCTGTTGATGCTTTGTATCAACAATGATTCAGTAATTTGTATCAGTTTTTTCGATATTTCATTTAAATATCGACATGAGAAAAGACGAAACGCTAATAAGAATCGAATAAAAATGGACATATCTCATTCCTATTCATCCATACCTCTCATACTTCAATTGTTGGTCAAAAGTCATCCATCAATTTAGCTAGACTTCTGATAAAATACTGTCCTTCATTCGTAAGGGTTGGAGTTAGAAGCATTTATGTTGTGTAATGGTTTACTTCGGTCAATGAACTATCAATTCGTAATTTATTATCCAAAATTTGGTACGATTTAAGTAAAAAAATTAAGTTTTAAAAATGGGTTCGAACAAAAAAAAATAGGTTTATTTAAAATATGGGTCAGATTCGAGCTTGAATATTCAACGTCTAAGTCCAGTCCGACCAGTTTTTAAGTTTATAATATTTTATATTATACTATTTTTATATATTATGTAATTTATAACACATTAAAAAAATAAACTTGTACTAAATATATAACACTACTCTAATGTAAACATTGAAATAATATTAATAGGAGCATATAAAATTTTTCAATAAATAAAAAATATTAAATTAAAATAGTATAAATATTTTAAAAAAATTAAAAATAATATGAGTGGGCCTAAAATGGGTTTGAGTTAGTCTTTTGCAAATATGTGTGAGCTTGAAAAAAATTTTAGGTCCATATTTCGAGTCGGGTCAGTCTTAAGCAAGTATAAAGTATGTTAATATCATGCTTAAGCCCAACCTAAATCTAGTCTGGCTCATAAACACCATTCTACACTAACAACAATGTCGATGGCAATTAAATTAAGACTCAATCGACAATTAATGAGACTCTTTAATTTAGTATATTCATGTGTCCTAGTTAAATGGTTACTAGATTTTCTAAACTCATCTATATTTTACCGGTCACTTTGATTCAATACAAATTAATTGTCATCGCATTATTCAATAATAACAAATAAGTGATACCATATCCCTTGGAGCGAAATTAGTCCAGTTGATATAAAATTAAAAAAATTTGACAATGTAGGACGTGGATACGAGTGTACTCAAGTGTATTATCCTCTTATTTAAAAGTTAAAAAGGGGCTATGAGTAGTTTGATGCATTGTATAAAAAAGAACATAAATAATAAGAACATATAATGAGATTAATATTCAAAAAAATATAAAAGAGATTTTGGGGCACTAAAACTTGATACGAGCAAAACTTATAAGAGAATAAGATGAAATCTTCTGGAGGCAACCCTACAAGCTAAATTGGATTTGGAGAATACTAGTCAAAATTAATCATGAAATCACGGGTGAAGCTAAGGATTTTTTTGGAGTGGAATGTAGTTGTATACTTTAACGAGAGCTAAATACAATTTTATCATTTTAATAAATTATATTTTATAATCTTTTAAATGACTAAATAAAAAAAAGCTATTTTTTTGAGAGAACAGTATACTTTTATCATATACTAATTTAAAATTTTGACTTTCCAAATAATATTTTTCACTCTATTTATTTAACATCGGTAAAAAATGGATTGACATGTGACATTGTGACAACTATCAGAATGTGTCATATGAACTAAAACGTGGCAATAGATCACGGATTTCATTAGCCTGAGAGAGGATAGCCACATATTAACACCGGAGTGGGGACAATGGTCAGCTCGAAAGAGCATCTACCTTAATAACATGCCAAATAATACGGTAGCTTTCACTGACTCAGGGGACATAACCTATATATTTGGAAATGTAAAAAATAAAAATAAATTATTAAAATTATTTAGAATATTAAAAATCATGTTAAAAATTTAACAAATTTAGTCTTCAATATTTATAAAATTTATCAATTTAATCCTAATTCTAAAATTTAAAATATATATATTAAAAACTATTTTAGACCTTTATACTAACATAAGAAAAATAGTATACTCTTTCAAGTCACTTCAACTCTGGTATAAAACAGAAAAAAAGGGTAAACTCCACCAATTGTCCTTAAACTTTGTTTAAAGTTATATTTCAGTCACCCAACTTTCAAAAGTTACATAACAGTCACTAATATTATCAAATTATTACAATTTGGTCACTTTTCCATTAACTACCTTTAAGAGGGTGATATGGCATGTTAATTTAAATAGTTAATTACTAATTTAACCCTTGAATTATAGCTAAAATTTTATTTTCACACCTTTATAAAACAATTAACCATAATTCTAAAAAATTTAAAACCTTAAACATTATAATAAAATATATATATATATTTTAAAAATCCGCCATCGATTTTTGTAATATTTTTTTTCCTTAAGAAATCAAATTCAGATTTAAATATTTTAAAGCTAGAGGGTACCAACTTAATATTCGTTCAAAGAAGAGGTACGATTATCCCCTTTATTTATAAGCTAAAATGAATGGATTATATATAGCATGGATTGAGGATGACCTATATTTCATTGCCCCCACAGAAATGCACAGCTGACATCAGAGGACTTAGCCACCTCCTCTTTTGATGGATGAATTGACCAATCCATTGAAGTTAAATTTTTCGAGACGACAAACCATTAAATTAGCTTGAAATTGTGTGTGAAAATAAGAATATTCTTTGCTTTAAGAGGGTTAGAGATTAATCATAAATGATTGCGGGGTCAATGTATAATTTTATTATTATACTAAAATATAATTTTACAAAAATTTAAGAGACTAACTAACAAACCTATTATTTGGGTCCTTTGTCTTTGATAGTAATTTGTCACACTAATCTCACCAAAATTGACCGCACCATCTGCCTAAAGTGAACTTTAATCATAATCAATTTGGGTTTTATGATTATTATGATTTCTTTTAATTGAATGGTTTTTATTTTCGATTCTTTGAATGTTCTTTTTTTAACATTTTGAGGTAATACGATTTGGAACCAAATCATGTTAAAAGAGGAAAAAGGGTTTAAAAGTCAAACTCACTGGTTAAGTTGGTTTAAATATCTTTAGTAATCATCATATGATGGGCATACAAGTTTTTGTTTTACTTTTCGGGAATAGACTAAGGGTCTGTTTGATTGGCAGTAAAATATTTTCCGTAAAATGATTTCTAGAAAATGTTTTACTTTTTCGTAAAATGACTTCTTGGAAAATATTTTTCGGTGTTTGATTGAATCTGTAAAATATTTTCTCATTGTTTGATGATTTTCGAAAATATTTTCGGAAAAGTTGTTTTTTACATATATTAATATATATTAATAAATTTTATATTTTAAATTATTTTTACATATATTGCAATGATTTATTTATAATAATACTCAATAATAAGCTACAATATTGATCGTTATAAATTGAAAAACATTATCCACAATGAGTACTAGTAAGAATATTGAATAATTATAAATTGCTTCGAAACCTTAATGAGTACTAGAAATAATATTATCCAAATACATAATTAGTAGTACACCACATAGTAACAACATTGTCCAAGTGCATAATATTACACCACATAAAAGTATCAATATCTTCAACCCTGAGAAAATTTTTGAAGCCAAATTTTTCTATGCTTCTTACTTTTAACTAAAAACATTTTGGCCTCTGATTCATGACTCCCTAGATAATCACACACAGAACACAAGAATTCATCATCAAATCCTTCTTCCTGCATCGACATCACTTGTTCGTAAAGCTGTGCTGTCTTGTCGGCAGTAAATTGTTTCAAAGCATTAGCAATTTCGCCAAGTTGCTCACCCACAAATTTAATTTGTTCATTAACGAGACTTTCTTGACCACTTTTTCTTTTACGTTTGGATGTGCCAGATGAAGATACATTTGTTCTTACCTCTTCAGCCTCTTCATTGTCGCAGTCTACAGGCATTGAATCTTCATTACCATCATCCAAATCTATGTCAGCAAATGTTCTGGCAAAACTCCCTGTTGCCATATCTTTGCCAACAACCACAGCCATTTCATCATAATGATCAATGCTTTTATTCAAAAATGGTTCATACTTCTTGTGTGCCTGTTGGATATTATACACAATTAGAATAACAAGTAAAAAACAATTGAAATATACTTAACATATATATACATATATTACCATCACTGTTGCATCGTATGTCGCTCTATCACATGTGATCATTTTCATGTTATCATCCCATCCAAAACCACTTTCACCTCGAATTTTGCATATAATCGCCTTTGGTTTTCTTGTCCTCAAATGATTTTCCACGTGCTTCGTATCGCATTGGACTTGGAATCTTTCAGAAATGGCGTCGGCAACTCGATTAATAGAAACTGATTTGAAAGTATTAGAAGGCTTATTTCCTTTTCGAGCCTCCTCTGCTAGAATTTCAAGGAAAACATGTTCCATCGGTTTTGTCCACCTGAATTGCTTGGAGGTCCCTTCTTTGTTGCCCTTACCCATTCTACATTAAATAATTGTCATCGTCAATAATTTCAATATCCAACAAGCTTAAAACATAATAATCAATTCAATATCCAACAATGTTAAAACATAATCAATATCTAACAAATTCAAGACATATATCAAAATCCAACAATCTAAAATTTCAATATCATTATCCAACCAACAATTACAAAAAAAAAAACATCAGTCTAAAACATACATAACATAGAAACAATAACCCTAAGCCCTAAATCTACCTAATATTTCTAGCCATATAATCAGTCCACATAGTTTGTGCAATCTCATCTCTCTTAGCAGACCATTCTCTTGCTTCTTCTCTTTCTTCTCGCTCCGTGAGAGTTTGTATTATCGAATCAAACTCAGACTCCTCGTATAATCCTTGATTAATTAAATCACTAGGATCAACTCTCATTATATGATTATGAATGATACAACAAGCCAAAACTATATCTACTTGAGTTTGAAAATTTCAAAATGGTTCAGCATCTAATACACGAAACCGTTTCTTCAAAATCCCAAAAACACGTTCAACAGTGATCCGTAATGATGAATGTCGAAGATTAAAGAGTTCCTTTGCATTTTCAGGCCCTTCAGCAGCAAACTCTTTTCAATGATATCGGACACCACGATATGGGGTAATGCATCCAATTCGGATGCCATATCCAGCATCAGCAAGATAATATTTACCTACAATTTTACAATACGTAATTAATACTGATAAACTATGAGCTTACTGGAACTATTTGTGATAAATATTACCTTCTGGAATTCTTAATCCTCTTGGGCGTGAAAGTGCATCACTTAAAATACGAGAATCATGTGCACTACCTTCCCAACCAGCTAGAACATAGGCAAATTTCAAATCAAATGTAATGGCAGCCAATACATTTTGTGTCGTCCCCCATTTACGGCTACGAAATCTTCCTTGCATGCTAAGTGGAACGAATGCACGAATATGAGTTCTATCTAATGCTCCAATACAATCTTTAAAATAAGGATAAAACCTTGAATTGTTTCTAATTTCACTAGGAGTTGACTCATCAGGTAATCTAATAACTAGTATATACAATTTCAAAATAGCTCTCAATACAACCCTAAAGTAATGGTGAACTGTCGGAATTGATCTATAATATCTAGATCCAATCACTCGAAACCTTACATTATGACCAATTATATGTAAAATATAACTACTTGCTCCCTAATATCGACAGATTTAGACGATTGTAACAAATTATTCGTACTAAGAGTATCATATAAATTAAAAAAGGCGATCGGTCTCATCCTTATTATATCAATGCAATGTTGGTCACCACTATATAAAATACTATTAATATAGTTTTCTCTTTCATAATCTCGATTCACACGAGGGCGAGAAGCAATTTCCTTCCAAGTTTCTAATTTTTTAATCCAAAGAGCCCCAAAAGCTAAAATTGAAGCCACGACTCCGGCAATTGCCATTTGATGTTGATTACGATCCATCTACACAAAATAATGCCACACAAATATGTTTTAACTACTACAAAAGATGCAAGATTTTCATAAGATCACATAAAGTTACAATGACTAAAAAAGTGCATACATACATATCAAGCTAATTATAATTGCCCAATAATAATTTTTTGAAAGTAGCACTTAAAATATATTGATCATAGTTAATACAATACTTCAATTGGTGCAAGAGTTTGTTATATATTATTAGGTTATCTTTCATGTAAAAATATAAAATATTTTTATTATTTAAGTTATCATGACTTAAAACATATTGATCATAGTTAATAATATGTTTTTTTAAAGTTACCATGACGTAAAATATATTGATCATGTATTTATAAAGAGTTTTAAATTATAATATGTTTCATGTATTTAAAGAGTTTTAAATATATTACCCACTTGATTAGAAAAAAGCG
This sequence comes from Gossypium raimondii, assembly GCF_025698545.1. NCBI lineage: Eukaryota > Viridiplantae > Streptophyta > Magnoliopsida > Malvales > Malvaceae > Gossypium > Gossypium raimondii. The sequence goes on from NC_068572.1 coordinate 4,284,844, forward strand.
CATGAAGATGAAAGTTACAACTCTTTTGACTGTCAGCAACCCTTATGGAATGGAAAAGAAAATTAAATATATAGGATGTTGAGCAGGAAAAAAAGAAGAAGACCAAATTGTCACCAATCATGAATTACCCACATAATAGAATCAAACATAAACAGTTAAAACCAGTTCTGAACAGCAAGACAAACAGTTCTGGTTTTTGGAGGCAAAAGGAGGTGGGATGGGGGTTGAGCAAACACCTTGGGCAAATATGGGGACAAGTTACACTTTAAAACATCCTGGTTTAAGTGTTTTAGTCGTTCGGTGTCCTTAAACTTGGGCAATGTATTCAATTTTTCTTTTATGAGGCACTCATTCAAGCAAAGGCTAAATTTGCAGCCATCAAATCAGTAACTACTGCCTAAGAGACCATCAAAAATCAAATCTCAAGAGCAGATAACATTCAGTTTAGATAATGGAATAGTAAATGAGTGCCTCATAAATAGCACAAAGAATCTATCAAAATATATTCATTTCTTGCAGTTGAGAAAAAACTAGAAACAAAATCAACACCACCTTTAGTAAAGAAAACCAAATTGATAAGAATCCAATAATATCAGTAACCATCTTTATCAAAAAAAAAAAAGCACTTCAAGTTTACATCATTAAGCATTTCAAGTAATTCAAAGAATTCCAACATTTTAAAAGCCAATGAACATTTTACATTTACTCCTATTAACTAATAAAACAAGACAATAAATTGCAACAATCTGATAATCATGACCATCCAACTAAAGCACCTTTAAAAGCTACAAATGCAGAACAGGTTTCAACACTTTTTAAGCTTCCAAGTTGATTGAATAGCCAGAAATTTAAGAACAAATCAAGGTTCTTTAGTTAATCAATTCAGCGTGATTGTATTGTAAAAACAAAATAGATATCTACAATGTATATTTAAATTTGGACTTCATTTAAAAAAAGAAAAAAGAGGAGGCTTTTATTGAGCTTGACCATGATAAGGCCATGTAAATGCAAATACAAGTGTTGGAAAAAAGGTGAGTAAATGAACTGGCTGGAGCCAGCATGCACATGGACCCCCTCTTATTCATCACCCCACCCTCCCAAGGTCAATCCATTCCCACCTCTTTTCTAACTTGCTTATTTTTGTCACCTCCTTATTTATTTCTACTTCTATCTCCTTCAATATTTTCAACATGGCAGTTGCTGACTTTTAACCATCTATAATGTATGATAAAATAAGACTGATATTCTTCTAGTTAAAAAATGTATTCTTTTTTATAAGAATGTAAATGAGACATTGATCTCAGCCAAAATACTCATACTTTTCTCCTTCCTTAAAGCAGCTTAAAAGATTTGTAAAACATAAACTATTGGTGGCCTAACACCTCCATCACCTTCAAACGTCATCGCCTCTTTTTATCTTTTACTTCTCTCACTTACAACTTTGGTTATACAAAAAAGGTTGTGGATTTTTTAGATCCAACTGCGGGGTGTCGGCGGTAGGAAGAGGCAAGAGTAGCCATAGTTTTGTAGTTTATACTTTAGATGAGGTTTAGTGTTTTCTTTAACAATCATCACTAAATTTATATGATTGAAGAAGAAGGAAAGAAAACTGCCAAAGAATCTAAATTCCAAATGCCGGTTCTAAATCGACCAAGTTGGAGGTCAAGAAAACTTACAGATGAAATTTAGCAAACATTGCAGAAGCTATATAGCATACGCATGCATGATGGGGTGCTAAAGTATCCAAATTACCCATTTTCCAGTTAACCCAGAAACTGATTTGTAGAAAACTACCCATTTGCAGAAACCCTTAACAATCAAAACTGAAATTACAAAATAACTGAAATAAAAACTCAATCAAAGAAACAAAAAAAATAGATCAAGAAAGTAGAGGAGGAAAAACATAGAGGAGGAAAAACAGCAGAGAAAAGGAGGAAAGGCACACCCAAGAAAAAATCACGATGAACAAAAATAATACACAGAGAAAAGGAGAACAGAACCTGTTGATAACCCAAGAAGAAGAAGCACACCGATGAGGAGGAGAGGTGACGTTGATGGACGGAGAGGAAATGAGGAGGAAATGAGAGGTTGAAGCTGTGTTTTCCGGAAAATGTATTACGGAAAAAAAATCTGTAAGACATTTTACGCAAAGAAGGGCTTGATTTTCCCGTGTTTTGAAGTTACTTTTCCGGAAAATCAATTCCTTTGGTCAATCAAACACCGTAAAAGAGGGAAAATGTTTTCCGGAAAATGAAATACGCCAATTAAACAGACCCTAAATAACAACTCAAAATTAAGAAAGATTGTATGAAATTGTAATTCCATATCATCTTTATCCATTTTCAATAGGAAAATGCCAAATCAGATCCATGACCATAAAAAAAGTTAGCAACAAAATTGTTTATTTATAACATTAATTAAGCAGTAGTGTTTCTTCACAAGCCATCTGCAAGAGGGTACATAAGCAAATAAAAAATATCAAGGAACGGCCCCTATACAAGTACTCGCATGTATAGTTTATTCCAATTCAACTAATTAACTAATCTCTTTTTGACTTTCAAAGGCGTGACATTGCAAGAATCTGTTCATGACCCTCCACGTGATATTGAGGAATTTCTTTATTGACTTGCGTAGACTTCTTCTCTGTAACTTGGAATGTTTTGGCCATAGCTCTTAGCTGGAATTTCTGTATTTTCCCCGTTGAAGTTTTGGGCAGCTGTGATAGAAACTTCACCTTCTTTGGGATCATGAAGTGTGGGAGGTTTTTACGGCAATATGATATGATATCGGCTTCTTTCACGTCGCCTTTTTGGCCGGTTTCGTTCTCTCTTAATGATATAAAAGCACAAGGGCTTTCCCCCCACCGTGGGTGCGGCATTGCAACCACGGCTGCTTCTAGAATTCTGGGATGTTTGTAAAGAACCGATTCAAGCTCGACGCTACTGATGTTTTCGCCTCCGGATATGATTACGTCCTTTGATCGGTCTTTTATTTCGAGGTACCCATCGGGGTGTATAACTCCCACATCGCCGGTGAAGAACCATCCGTTTTTAAAGGCTTTGGAGGTGGCTACTTCGTCTTTGAGATACCCTTTCATGATACTACTTCCACGCAAAACGATTTCCCCTATGGTTTTCCCATCGTGCGGGACACTTTCCATGGTTTCCATGTTCTTCACGTCTACATCTGCTAACGTCAGTACGCTAATTCCTTGTCGGGACTTGATTTTCGCCTTATGTTCTTCGGGTAAATGGTTCCACTTGGCTTGCCATTCGCACACTAAAGCGGGACCGGTGGCTTCTGTTAGACCGTAAGCATGTGTTACGTGGAAACCGAGGTGTTCCATCTTCTCGAGCAATGGGGCTGGAGGGGGTGCACCGCCGGTGAGTATTTGGACGGGAGAGGAAATTTCCCGGCGCTCGTTTAGTTTGGCTTCGAGGAGGATGTTGAACACGATGGGCGCGCAACACATGTGGGTCACTTTGTGGGTCGCTATGCTTCGGTACATGTCGTACGCGGTGGTATTGCGTATACATACATTGGTTCCACCTCGTGCTGCGATTCCCCAAGTGAAGGTCCAACCGTTGCAATGGAACATAGGGAGAGACCAAAGATAAACAGGCTCATTCCCCATTTCCCACCCTAAAACCAAGGCTAAAGTGCTTAAATAAGCCCCTCTGTGACTGTAAACAACCCCTTTGGGTTCGGATGTGGTTCCGGATGTATAGTTGAGTGAAATAGGATCCCACTCATCTTGTACCTCAATGGGGACAAATCTCGGATTACCCATTTGGATTAGCTGCTCATATTCCAACTCCCCAAGTCGAACACCCGTGGGGGAGTCTACATCATCTATGACAATCACCAATGGCATCGATGACTGCCCTTGTTGTGAATCCGCCATCAAAATCCGAAGAGCCTCGCTAGCCAACTGCACATACTGATAATCAACAAACAAGGCCTTGGCCTCAGAGTGACGAAGAATGGTGGCAACATTCTTAGCATCCAGCCTGCTATTAATGGTGTTGAGAACAGCACCAGCCATGGGAACAGCAAAATGCATCTCATACATAGCCGGAACATTAGGAGCCAGCACAGATACCTACGAAAAAGACATGTTTTCTAAACATCAATGAAAAGAACAGAAAAACACTAACATACATACATGTAACACAAATGGCGATTGAAAGAAACTTACAACATGGTTGTTAAGTATGTTGAGAGAACGTAAAGATGAAGCGAGACGACAACACCGCTCGTAGGTTTGACGCCAAGTGAAACGAATGCTCTCGTAGATGATGGACGTACGATTAGCATACACACTGCCAGCCCTTTTGAGGAACGTCAAGGGTGTAAGTGGCACATAATTTGCTTCGCATTTCGAGAGTTGGTCCATTCTAAATTTTTTTGAAAGATTGGTTTCTTTTATGAACTCTGTTATTTGTTTGATTGAGAGAAGAAAGAAAAAAAAGATGGAATTGTGAAGGAATTAGGATGGAAGGAGTAATATATATAGGCAGGGCAAAGAGATTTTTATTAAAAAAAAAAAATAAGGAGTAAATTTTTATTAAGGAAACTGATAGGGAAATTGCTGAGATATTGCAAGGCAATTTAATTTTATTTCAAATTACTTTAATGAAGATTGATTAACTTAGATTTGGAAATAAGGATTGTTGAGTTGACCCAAACTAACCAATGCACGTTCACACACACTGGCCCCATAGAGTCTCAAGTCACTATCCCACTTACTATTTTCTCCTTCGGCTTTGAAATTGGATTATGGGTTTCACCATATTGTGGGGCTGCTTGAATTTCCAACCGATGCTAATGGTTTTCGTTTTGTTTCCATCTTATTCTTTCCTCCCTCTCAAATTAGTTGCTTTTTTATTTCCTCGAGGTTGAAATCTCGTTATGTTTCGATTGAATCTTAACTCGATTGACATGGGTATTGTTATACTCCTATTTATGGATTATGGGTAATTCCAGATATCATATAAAAAAGAATAGATATGATCAAAACTTATAATGAGATTGTTCAAAAACAAAATCTCCTCCCATGAATTTCTCCTAAATTTTTTCTTCTTTAAATATATAAAACTTTCAAACGTTTTTTGTTCTTTATTGATCAATTTAAGTTATGTTAATTAAAAACATTATTAATGATGATTAACATAAATGGTGCTTAGTATTTATTGAAGATGTTAATGCTTCATTTGAAAAAAATTATGAATGTGGTATGTTTTATTTTTAATGAAAAAACGTACATATGCATACCTTTATATATAGAAGCTATGAAGAGGTTCCTATATTCAGCACACTACACCAAAACAGGTCTTTAGCGGCGTTTTTTTAGGCATTTAGCGGCGCTTTTTAGCGCCACTAAAGGTATTTGCGGCACTTCCACAAGCGCCGCAAAAAAGGCCGCTAACGAAAACGTCGCAAACGTTTGCAGCGTTTTTTTCTAAGTGCCGCTAAAGAACATTATCTTTAGCGTTTTTTTAAGCCGCTAAAGAACATGTTAGATTAGCGCTTTTATAAAAAACGCCACTATTTTTGAGATTTTTTATATTAAATTTTCATTTTTCACCTCCTCAGTAGCAACCAATCAAAAGCAACCAGATCTAAACCACCAAAAGCAATAAATTTATATAATATTTCAACTTAAACGAATAAAATAATATTAATATCAATAAATAAAAGTGAATTCATATTATTTTTGCAAAATGTTAAATGTTAAAATGATAAAATATTTATGCCATACACTATGACGGCGGAAGTTATGATGAAACATCTTCATCATAATCTGAAGTGCATTGAGTTCGTCAGTACTTTTGCTCTATTCGCTTCTCTCATTGTAGCCTCTGCTTCCCTCGCTGCAATTGCCGCTTCCTCACGCCTCGCTTTAAGTTGTAGCCGGAGTTCTTCATATTTCCTTTGAACCTCAATCGTGGTCGCTTGCATCCGAGCCATTTGGTCTTTTAACCTCTGAACTTGACTTGAGCACGACTCCCAAGCCATGTATTGTCATGATTTGGATCCAAAGTATTGGGTTGGGCTAACAAAAGATCCTTGAAATCGAACCCGACCATACCTTTCGGGACCCAAAACTTCAGTAATAATCCGGTTATCAATGTCTTCAAGATGAACAAAACTATCACTAGAAGCAATCGCCTTCAGACTCATACTTTTTATCTTTTAGTTTTTCCTAATAAATAAATCACATAGTTAGGAACGCAATATTATATATTAAAAACATCTGCAACATAACAATAGTCGCATTACAAGCAATGAATTAAACCATTAGAAAATAAACACTATAAATAACTAAAACAAGTCCAATTGTATTAAGTAAACATATCATTATTTCACCAGCGTCAGGAGTCATGGGAGATCCATCTTTCTTCCTATGTGTAATTTCAAAAAGTTGAAGGCGTCCAACTTTTTGACCGGACGACAGTTCCTACAATATAGTAGTAAAAATATTATTTAATAGAAAGTTATACATATTTGACAATATTAAAAAATTAAAAATACCTCCGCCTCAGCTACACATGCAAAACTTCTGGACCCGGCTGTGTGGGTGAATTTTGTTTCTGCCTGCTGCTTTTTCCAACTTGTTCACGATCCTACGTTATGAAACTTTTAGTACGTAAATATAAAATACTATAAACCAAAATAATTACAATAGTTTTGAAGTACGTCATACCTCGCCTTTCTTCGAATGCCAAAATCTAACCGCATCTTCCCATTGGTACCTCAACATACCCGGCGGGACATTTTGCAATTTCTCATCGAGGGTTGTTTTTGTCTTATAATAAATTTTCTTCAAAGTACTTTTATTGTCTCTCTATCTTTTTCCCAATGCCTTCTTTACATAAGCATCCGAGACCTCTAAAGCAAACCTCGCCTACAAAAAACAAAAAACAAAAAACACAAGTTAATAAAGTAAATATAAATGAAACTATTTCCCAAGCATTACAGATGACATTAACATTTTGTTACCTTAATATTATCGAGGGCTTGGTTTTTGTTGCTATCGGGCATTTGATGCCATGACTCGTAGTTAATAGGCAACATATTCGGATTTCGTGCTAAAATGCCCATGTATCCTGCTAAAAGTTGAGCTTCTAATCCAACAGGCTGACCAAAACTGTTTCGTCCAACTTTGACACGCTCGACTGGATCTAACTCGTATAACTCTCTAAGTAGTGTACGTCCTCGACCTCTGCGCGTCCTACCATTTTCAACTACAAATGGTATATTATAATATAAGAATTTGAAAAATAAATCAACTATAAGTCAACACGCATGTAAATTAAATGTAAAATTACTTTGAACTTCTGTAGGATCCTCAGCTGTAATCGGAACATTCGAAGATCCAATTGCTGTCTGTTGTTCAATACTATTTGTTTCTGTCGAGTTTGGGTCATTTTGAACAATGCTTCGCCTTAGAATTTTTATTCTAGGCATTTTATTTGCAATACATATAAAATAGTTGACAACTTAATAACTAATTACAACAATAACAACACATATAAAACAATTGAAATATATAATAAGACCAAGATTTAAAGTATGATATTACATATAATTAAGCAATCGTAAAACCTTACTACATCATTATTCGTAAATTTCTTCATCGGTATCCTGATGAACCCATTGAAATTGTGCACTATTACAAGGGATATTATCGTTTAAGTTTTGTTCTGAAAAGGGCAAAGTTTCTTATCTGTCGTCGATGTTATCTCTACTTCCACTGCCCATGTCAAACAAGTCTCTAGGGATATTACGGTACAACGTACCAACCCTCATCAGTTGGATCTTTTAAGTAAAAAACTTGTTTGACTTGAGATGAGAATACATACGGCTCATCTATCAGTTGTTGTCCTGTGTGAATCAATCGGTCAAAGTTCACCATTGTAAAACCAAATTGATCTTGCTTAATTCCACGAGCTGTATTAACATCGGCCCAATCACCTCGAAATAAGACAACTTTCCATTTGCCGTAGTAATCCAACTCAATTATGTCAGTAAGGTGTCCGAAATATTCCACATTTCCCTCGATAGGATTATTGTCCCTAGCACTAGCATAACTTGTAATTGCAGAATTGACAACTATTCCACAATTTTGCGTTCTCATCAACCTCTCGCGATATTTTGTATGAAATCTGAATCCGTTGATGAGGAACGCACTATATCTTTTAACCACTCGATTTGGACCTTGGGAGAGCCATTTAACTTCGTTGTTTACGTTCTTCCCACTCCAAACCTATTGAATGGAAAGTAAACTGAGTAATTAAAAATGTTATGAGAAAACATTATTATTTGTAAGCGGAAGCTCCAACTGCATACCGTTTGTCTTAACCATTCATAAAAAGATTTTGTAAACAACTTATTGATATCTCGATGTTGTATTCTTCGGGAGCGCGAACGAGATCTCAATATTTGTTTGTACTCACTATGTTAAAAAAATGTTCACTTTGTTAGAAGATAAACAGTTATTAGTTTGATAAATATTTATCAAATTTGTAGAATTTACTTTCGTAAAGGTTCCAATGATTCGTGGTGAAACAGAATATATCGATGTGCTTGTACCCACGATAAATGATCTAATTCTGCAATTTCAACTTTGTCGATTTGTTCTCCAAAACTTTGGAACAAATAAGTATCGGCTAAGTTATGGTCCGTGAGTCCAGCATTCCTATTTGGTCTGTTTAACCTTGTTTCAACATCTTCCAAATATCTTGAGCAGAAGGTCATACATTCCTCTGCCAAGTAGCCTTCAGCAATCGATCCTTCTGGATATCGCTTGTTGCGGCAGTAAGACTTTAATTTGGATAGGAACCTAAACACAATATACAACATTTCTTAATTATTGAAACTAAAGGCATAGAGGTGAATGAAGGAAAATTTTTGAAAATTTTAATTAACACCTTTCTATGGGATACATCCATCGATAGAAAACGGGTCCGCCAAGAATTGCTTCGTGCGGGAGATGGATTATCAAGTGAACCATAATGGTGAAGAAGGAAGGTGGGAAGATTTTCTCCATGTTGCATAAAGTCAAAGCGGCTCGATCCTGTACCTTCTGAAGTTCTTGAACATCCAAAACTTTGCCACAAATGGCTTTCATTATGTTGGATAGTTCAATTATACAAGACGTCACCTTCTTGGACATACAACATCGTAGAGCCACTGGCAGTAAATCTTGCATCAAGATGTGATAGTCATGTGATTTTAGCGAATATAATCTTCGATCTTTAACACTAACACATCGAGATATATTTGATGCATACGCGTCTGGAACCTTTATATCCTTCAACACCGTGCAGAACACTTCTTTTTTCGTCTTCGACATTGAAAAAATAGAAGGCGGCAATCGATATTTCCCATTCGGAAGTGGATTGGGATGAAGATCAGGTCGGATTCCCATTTGGACTAAATCAAGTCGACTCTGAAGATTGTTTTTTGATTTTCCGTCGACATTCAAAATTGTACCCACAATGTTCTCGCAGACATTTTTCTCAATGTGCATAACATCAAGATTGTGTCGTTAAAGGTGATGCTCCCACTAAGGCAACTCAAAAAAAAATACTTCTTTTTTTCCACAAGTCTGCCTCATTAGGATCGTCCTCTTCATCAGAGTCATCATCAGCTTCATCATTTGATCTTCTATTTCTTTGCGTGTTTGGCGGTTGGTGTCATTTGATCTTCTATTTCTTCATCAGCTTCGTTCATGTCATTAAGTAGCAGGTAGAACTTCGCCGCTTCTCTATTCGGCTCTTCATGACGTACACTACTTCCCTGTTCGGTAAAAGTATTTCCACCAATATTACAATCATCAGAGGTTACAAAGTCCGCTGGGAACGACTGGACACCATGATTGTGCATATTAAATGCATCCCGCAACATACCTTCCATGTCATCCCCTCTATCAGACTGATGGTAAGCAGTATCAGGATAAGTTACATCCATCATTGAAGAGGAAGTACTAGGCGGGCATTCTCCATGAAATAACCATTGTTTATAACCCCGAACAAACCCATCAACAATTAGATGCTCATATACAACCTCACGATAATGCCAGTTTATGTTGACACAATTCTTATAGGGGCAAAGAATCATGTTCTCTTGGCTTGCGTATTGAAATGCAAAATTTAGAAACGTCTGTACTCCATTTCGATAGCCGTTGCTTACCCTTGACAAATTCATTCAAGACCGGTCCATTTCTTAATTATTGAAGTCTGAAGTTGACAATTATTTGCACGGGTAAGTTAAAACGCCAGATATAACTATAAATGAGTTATGTAAGTTATGATATGATATATTTTTATGTATTATGTAAGTTATGTAAGTTGTGTATTATGTGAGTTATGTGAGTTATGTAAGTTATGGAAGTTATTTAATTTATGTAAGTTATGTAAGTTATGTAGGCTATGTATTATCTAAATAATGTAAGTTAGGAATCTTATGTATTATGTAAGTTATGCAAGTTATTTAATTTATGTAAGTTATGTAATTAGAAATTTTATCATAATATTATCTAAGTTATGTAATTCAAATTTGATCTTAATATTATAAAAGTAATCTTAATATTATATAAGTTATGTAATTCAAATTTTATCTTAGTATTGTATAAGTTATGTAATTCGATATTTTATCTTAATATTGTATAAGTTATGTAATTCGATATTTTATCTTAATATTGTATAAGTTATGTAATTCGATATTTTATCTTAACATTATATAAGTTATGTAATATTATATAAGTTATGTAATTCGATATTTTATCTTAATATTGTATAAGTTATGTAATTCGATATTTTATCTTAACATTATATAAGTTATGTAATATTTTATAAGTTATGTAATTAGAAATTTTATCTTAATATTATATAAGTTAAGAAATGTTAACTTTAATTTATGTATGTTATGTGAATTTTAACTTCAAAACAAATAAAAATAACTTTGAATTAACTTATGTATGTTATGTTAGTTTTAACTAAATTTTTGTAAGTTATCTAAAATTAAACTTAAAAATAAATTAAAAGTTTGAAATTTAAAAGTTATCTTAATATTGCTTTATAACTAAAATTAATTATTGCAAACATTCTTACATTTTCATATTTTACCATCTATAAATTTAAAAAATTATTACAAAAACATATCTAAATTTGTATTATAATATTTAGGTAGATGATAAATTGAAGTTGAGCAGAATGGTTATTGGATTAGATATTGATATTTATTAATAAAATTTAATATTTAAATAAACTTGTTATTAAATTAATTAGTTCCAAAATTAAAATTATATATTAAAAATGGAATTTAATTGTTTAGATTATTATTGTTATTATTTGAAATACATTATATAGTACTATAAAAGAATGTTTAAAAACTATTTTGCAAAGTTAAATTAAAAAAATATTAAAAAATTATTTTGCATTTTAACATGCCAGATGTGAACGACTATACCTATTTGCAATCACCATTTTCATGTCTACTGTATAAACAATGGATTGGCTTCAACTCAACCAAACAAGTATTAAAACAAAAATTGAAGAATACCCATTAGGCACCTTTGGATGAAAATTTAAGAAAAACGAAATATAGATAGAAATCACTGACAATCACCGGACCAAATAAGTTTTCAAAACAGTAGCACATCCGGGATTTATTTAACAGTTTCCCTTAACAAGCTCATAAATGAATATTGCTTTCAGGTCATATTATTTGTGGAATTATATTTCCATCAATTTGTTCCAAATCCAAAGGAGCAAAGCAGTGTTTAGCATAAAAGAAACACATGGTATGGTACCCACTATCAAACTAATCAAAAGCATCGACTAATTTACTCTCTGTTTCCCAAATTTTGAGCATGAACGAGTCGAATAAAAGTACCCCATATCAGAACCAAGGACACAAAGCTTGAAATAAAATGATGAAATTAATACCGAGAGCTTTATACCTTGGAAAGGGTATCAGCCAAAACTGAATATGGAGTCCGAAAAGTGTAATTTTAGCGCCTTCTCCTCGGTTTCAGCCTTGGAGCTTCTGGGAAAGTTGGAAGGTTGAAAGCGTCGGTAGATGAAAGAAATGAGCCGCTTTAGCCTTCACTGGCAGCGAGACGAGAGGAAAGGGAAAAAAACAGTTAGTTGCTTAAAAGGACGAACTTACCGATGGTTGCGGCATCGGAGACGGACGGAGAATGTGATGCAGCACAGGAGACGGCAGAGTAGCAGGTGGTCGGGTTTGGGAAATGGAGAATGTAGGTACTAAAGAGAAAGAAATGGACTCGGAGTTAGGTATGGCAACGAACATGAATGAAGAAATGAAAATGGGGGCAACTTTTGTTAGAAACTCGTTGAAAAATAAGAGCAACAAGATGATTCTCGAAACATCATATGTGGTGTGGAAATATGATTCAGGTAAATGGTGGTTGACTCACTAAGTTCCGTTGAACTTATTTTTGTGTGTTATGTTTCAGGTGAACTCTTAAAGGCTTGCGCCTGGAGGGACGACACCAGGGCTATGCCCAGGGAGTGGTGAGGTGAGCTAGTATGTATACATAGAAAATTGTTGGTGTGTTCGAGTTTGATTTGTTTTATAGAATTCTTTTACAAAAAAAATTACGATAGACCAGGATACCAAAATCACCATAATTGTAAATAAATTATCTGTGTATATTGATTAAATTTTCGTCTAGTTCACAATTACGTATTTCATAGGAAAGTTGTAATTAGGGGAAATTTTAAGGATTTGGGGGGAGAATGAATTTTGGGGGATAACTGATGGAGAAAAATGTCGGGTTCCAATTTTGGTCAGAAGGATGGAAAAAAACGACGCCACTAACTATAAGTCGAAACGCAGTCGTTTCATCAACAAATAGCGCACACCTGTGGCGTTTTTGAATAAACGCCACTAATAATACAGCAAAACGGCCTCGTATCGATAAATGCTAAAACATTTTTGCGGCGTTTTAATTAAAGCGCCACTAACTATAAATCAAAACGCAGTCGTTTCATCAACACTTACCTCAAACCCGTGGCGTTTTCAAAAAATCGCCACTAATAACATTTAAAAAATGGCAGCATTTCTATAAATGTTAGAACAATTTTGCGGCGTTTTAAGTAAAGCGCCACTAAATATAAGATCAAACGAAGTCATTTCCCCAACAGTTAACTCAATCTTGTGGCGTTTCCAAAAAAAGCCACTAATACCATAGACAAAACGACAACATTTCGATAAACATAACTACAATTTTGCGGCGTTTCATGTAAAGCGCCACTAATAGCAACGTAAAACGGCGCAGTTTTATTAACTCCCAATAAAACTTTGCGGCGTTTTTCAAAACCGCCACTACAGAGAAAAAATGAAGCGGCATTTCCCTTCCCGATTCTGAGGATAACTTCCCACTTACAGGATACAAATTTTGCAAAAAATATAGTCCACCAAAAGTATAGTCCTTTTGAGGCGTTTTGCAAAAAACGCCACTAAAATTTTGCATCAAAATGTAACGTTTTGCAGTATCAGGCACAAATTTTGCGGTGTGTTTTAAAAAACGCCACGAATTTCTAACCTTTTGCGGCATGCGGTTGAAAACGCCACTGAGAACACAAATCAAAACGCAACGTTTTTCCATTTCTGCAACAAATTTGCGGCGTTTTTCTATAAACGCCACCAGGAAAACGAAGTAAAACGTCATCGTTTTTCATACTAATCCATATTTGTGGCATTTTTTTACTAAAATGCCACTAATGCATAAACACTAAAATAAATTTAATTCCTGTCCTTTTTTATTAACCTTAAACCCTTAGAACCATAAACAGTAAGACACTAACTATAAAAAACTAAACCTTAAACCGTAAACCCGAAATCCAAATAATAAACATTAACCACTAACCTAAAACACTAAACATTAAACCCTAAACTCTAATATGATATACCCTATAACACCCTAAACTTAATTTAAACCATAAATATATATTATAAGTTACAATTAAAAGTAATTAAAAAGAATCGTATATTGCTTGTTTAAACACTAAAAAATAACTTTTCTTTATATTTTTTATCAAAATCCCTAACCCTTAAACCCTAATACCAGCCTAACCCTTAAAACCATAGTTAAACACTAAGACTCTAACTATAAAAACTAAACTTCGAACAATAAACTTTAAAACACTAAATATCTCAAACCCAATATAGCAAACCCTAAACCTTAACCTACAATATAGTACTAAACATTAAACCTTAAACTATAAAACCCCTTAAACTATAGCCCTTAAACCTCTTAAACCCTAAACCCCAAAATTTTTTAATCAATATTAAGTATTGCTTCGACAATTCTTTATAAACATATATGACCTTTTACATTAATATATATCTATATGTGTATATACATGTACATCAATATCCAAATGAAATTTTTAGGCGTTTAGGGTTTTAAGGATTATGTTTTTAAGGTTTAAGGGTTTTGAGAAAGCGATATGGCCGGCATCAATTTTAACAGCTTAATGGTAACTTAAATGAAAACTTCTAATTATAATTAATATAAATAAATCAATTAAATAACAAATAGAAAAATATTTATTTTGCGGTGCTTGTTAATAAACGCCGCTAAATCCCCCAATGCTAAGTAAAACGACCTCGTTGGGCTTAGGTTTTTTGCGGCGCTTTCCAAAAAATGCCGCTAAAGCCCTGAGCATTAGCAGCGCTTCTCCATAAACGCCGCTAAATCCCCGAATACTCAGAGAACGGCGTCGTTCGGCTTATGTTTCTTTGCGGCGCTTCCACAGAAACGCCGCTAAAGTACTAAACATTGGCGGCGTTACCTCAAAAACGCCGCTAAGTCACCGAATGCTCAGAAAACGACGTCGTTGGTCTTAGGTTTCTTTGCGGTGAATTCTCAAAAATGCCGCTAAATCCCTGAGCTTTAGCGGCGCTTCATAAAAAATGCCGCTAAATCCCCGAATGTGCGGAAAACGACGTCGTTCGGCCGAGGTTTTTGCGGCACTTTATAGAAATCGCCGCTAATGCTTATTCTTCAGCGGCGTTTTCCGTAAAGCGCTGCTAATGCTTATTCTTCAGCGGCGTTTTCCGTAAAGCGCCGCTAATGATTGATCTGGAGCGGCATTTGTTATCAAAACGCCGCTAGAAACGCCGCTAAAAGCCTGTTTTGGTGTAGTGGCAATTCGTAAAAATATGCACCAATTAAGTGAATTGTTAGGAGCATAGAAAAATTGATATATATATATATATATATATATATATATATATATATAAAATTAATGGTTGGAGGCTAAATTTCTATTCGACTTTTAGTTAATTTTGTTTTGTTTTAATATTTATCAAGCATGTTTATATTTTACATAAAATATTTAAAGATATCGATATTGTTTATAGATTTTCTAACATTTCTTTCCTAGAAAGAAAAGGGTAAATTACACTAGTAGTAACTTAATTATTAAGACATCTTTTTGGTCATCCAACTATAAAAATTACAAAATGTTACTCAACTATTACTAAATTTCTTTTTGGTCACTCAATTATGAAAAGTTACAAAATAGTCACCCAACTATTCAATTTTATCTTTTTTAGTCACCATTGGGATAACGATGGCAATTTTTAAAATTGACATAATAGCAATTTTAACCCTCAACATTTATATATTGTGTCAATTTAGTCTTCATTCTAGGAAATCGACCTCAACATTTACACATTGTGTAATTTTATTTTATTTTTTTGCAACTTTGCTTTTCTTTGTGACTATTTCACCTAAAAAGCTAAAAAAAGAAGAAGCTAAATTTGATTTAAAATGTACAAAAAATAGAAACACTCAAAAATCCAAGATAATAATTTTCATCTTTTCTCATTCTTTTAAAGTTAACCCTTAATGTCACAAAAAACAGTGCAAAACTGCAAAAAAGAAAGACTGAATTACACCATATATAAATGTTGAGGATAATTTTTTTAGAATCAAGGCTAAATTGACATAATTTATAAATGTTGAGGGTTAAATTTGTTATTATGCACATTTTAAAAGCTGCCATTGTCAGCTAGTTGGTGACCAAAAAAGACAAAATTGATAGTTGGGTGACCATTTTGTAACTTTTTCATAGTTAGGTGACAAAAAAATACTAATAGTTAAGTGACCATTTTATAACTTTTAATAATTGATCGATCAAAAAAAAATACTAATAACTAAGTGACTACTTGTATAACTTACCCAAAATTTGACTTTCACTCCTTTTCAAATATATTTATTTGTTATTGTATTTATACTTATAATTTTTTCGACCAAAAAATTGTACCTATTATTGTAACAAAACAATTTATTTATTACATCCACTAAATTTTGACATCACGTGTCAAATACATTTAACTTTGACATCTTTCCAAAATGTTATATTGAAATAATATTTTTAAATAATAAACATTTTTAAAAAATAAAAATGTTAATAGTTAAAAAAAATGTGCATCATAATTTTTTTATTTCTTTAAAAAAAGTATGCGCATACAAAATTCATTTATTACGTTGTATATATAAGAAAAACATCAATTTAAATATGGTTATCAATTGTTGATTGACATGGGTATTGTTGTCAATACAGAAGGATGTGGTTACATTATCCTCCTATTTATGGGTTGGGGAGAGGCTATTGGTGTTCTAAACCTCATGTCAAATAGAACAGATATGATCAGAACCTATAATGAGATTGTTCGAAAAAAATGAACATCAATTTTAGCTATTTTTATAAAAAAAAAAACAGAATTACTTGAACAAATAAAAAGAATCATTTTTTAATTCTTATTTTTGGCTAATAACTAATATATTAACTAATAAAAATATAATTTTATTAATAAATATTGAGTGCAATGGTAAATTACGTTGCATTCTCAAGGAGAAAATGTTAATTCGAATCTTGGAAACAACATTGCTGGAATGGATAACCACGAATTCTGAATATAAACCGTAAAGCGAACAAAGAACATACCAAAAAAATATAAATAAAATTTTACAACTGAAAAAGAAGCTCGTCGTCAAGGGCGGAGCCAAGGGGGGCTGGCAAGGGCCTCAACCCCCTCTAAGATGAAAATTTTCACCTTTAGTCCTTTTATAATTTTAAAAAATTTAAATTAGTATATAGTAAAATTACACTTTGGCGCCCCTAAGAATGAGAAAAAATTGATTTAATCTTTTAAAAATTATAAAGATATAGGATATTAAAATGGTGAAATTTCACTTTTGCTATCATAAAAATATACAACTTTATTCTGGCCCCCCTCAAAAAATTTTCCGACTCCATCCCTACTTGTCGCGAATGTCAAATGATTAGTATATATAAACAAGAAAGGCAAAGTAACAAGTTTAGCTTTCAATACTTACATATTTTGTTATCTATGTCCTAATTCTTTCTTTTTTTAGCAATTTGACCACCAACCTTTCATTTTGAGTTAACTTTTTTAGAAATACTTACTAAATTATTATTATTTTTTTAACAACATTTATATGACAGCTCATGTGGTAATTTATGCGTACTTTATTTCAATGCAAGCATCATCTCAACCCTTTTTTTGCCACTCTATGTCAACAATGGCGGCCATGATAGCGCTGTTAAAAATTTAATGGTCTAATCAATATTTCTGTAAAAAAAATTGTTAGGGCAAAAGTGATAAAAGTTGTAAGTATTGAGGGTCAAAATTTGTATTGTACCATAAAAAAAATAATATGGTTTCAAAGTTTGTCATATCCTTCTATTTGTGTATGCCTACTTGCATTTGATTATTAAGGGACTCAATTATAATGAATGTTTAATTGAATGAATTAAAATAATAAATGGAAAATTTCTTCACCAATGCTAATTCATGCATTTTTTTCTTTATTTGTTTTCATTGAAAGACTTGCTTAAATTAACTGCCACCAATCCATCTATATATAATTTTTATTGATTTTAAATGTATTTAAATTGACTTTTTTAATTTTAAGTGAATAAACAATTTAAAATACACAATTTTAAAATAAAAATGAATCCGTGTAATTTTAATAAATTTAATTTTAATAACATAAATAAATAATCGAAAATTTTAGAATTTTAATTTTTTGAAAATAGATTTCAGAGAAATTAAATGAAATCATTGTTATAAAATTTTAAATTTTTTAATAAATTATCTGAAACCTTAATTGATTTGTTTGAATTGAGTGATTTTATGTACAAACTAATTTTTTTTAGGTAAAGTTTGATGCAGGGATTGTTTCTGTCGAGGGGGTTTTACGTGATCAGAGAGGGGCTTGGATCCTTGATTATAATTGTCATTTAGTGTCATGGGGCTAGATCTTTTGTCTCGCGATCCATGCGGCCTTAGATGATCCGTTCGTCTAAACTCGCCTAAGTTAGCCATTACTCAAGTGAGGGTTCCTTAAGAACTCCTCCAAGGCACCAAGTTGAAGAGCAGAAGCGATTTATGCCAAAAGAATCTACAAAGAACAACAGAAAGAGTGCACACAAAGTGTTTGAGTAAATGCTTTCAATATTATCTTATTCATAAAGAATAATGAAACAATGAATGGAGTCAGTACAAATGAGGGGAGGCTCTCTAGTTATAGTTGAGCTCCCCCAAAACCTACGGTCAAGATATCTTTACATCAACGGACGAGATTAACCATATCCTTTGATTTTAGGGATTTACAAGATATGTCATATCAAATCTAATCTAATCTTTACAAGATATGATTCCCTCAATCTTCTAAGATTAGTTACCAAAATAGATTCACTTATATTATACAAGATATTTTCTTTATCAATAATTTATAAAATTATACACCATCAATATATTAAATACATATTAAAATTTTTTTCTTAATACATGTGAAAGTCAAAAAAAAATTAATGACTACAATGTTGTCCCTTTTATGTTTCCCAATCAAGGTTTCAAATTCACACTTGACTACACCAACCCTCTAGGGCCAAAAGTGGAGTAATAGATTTGTGCTAATAATAATTTCTCTCTTTTTCAGACTTAAATCTTAATTTGCTCATTACCCCACTTAAATTATAGCATCTATACTGAAATCGATATCAATTTAATTGTGAAATTATTAAAATATTCTTATTTTAAAATTAATTAATATTATTATAAAAATATTTTTAATTTTTAATATTTTTATAAAATATTTCAATTAAAACAATTGAAAAATATTATTTAGAAATTCAACAAAAATCAACAAATTTAAATAGGAATCTCTTATCATTTTATTAATAATTATTTATTAAAATAATTTTGTAAATATATTTTTACCGATATCGCGAGCAGGTGGGATAAAATTTAATCTAATTTTATGATTTTTTAAATCAGTATAACTGTTAATTATGATTCACATGCACTATACTACTACTATGTTCTTTTTTCTGTTCATGGCTGCTACTATTATGTTAATTAATGGTACAGCCATCTCTGATATTGTTAATTATCTACAATCATGTATATTGAGTTATTGACCAATAAATGTTTGGACATGTTATCATCAATTTAAATAATTTTTTAAGCCAATATGGCTGCATGGCAACATGGACTAATAATTAAAATAATTTAATTTTTTACTTTTTCTCCCCCCTCTCTCCCTCCCTCAATTCTATATTAGTTATATGTAACCTATCTAATGATGGCAATAGAGTGGGTGAGTCGAATTTTTGCTTACCCTGATCTTGATTAGTTATATTCTATCAGCTTTATGCCTCGATTTCGACTTGATTCCGAATTTAAAAAAAAATTATCTGTCTCGAATACGAACTCGAAAATTAATTCTATATCTAATCTCGATCCGACCCAACTAACTCAAGTTCAAACTTTTTTTATTTGAAATTGTGATTAATTAAATTAAAAATATTTTTTTAAATATGCTTGGAATGAATAAGTAAAAAAGAAAGAAAGAAATATTACATCAAAGAAGAAAAAAATAAGAAATGGGAATGAGAAGGAGACTTGGAAAAATAAATTAAAATGAGAGGAGAAAATAAATTAGTTGAAATGGGAATAAAGATGATAAAATGATGTTGGTAGTAATAAAGTTTAAAGATTTTAAACCTAATTTAATATTAAAAATATATAAGGGTAATTTCGTAAATATCTTGAGGCGAGGCGGGGCGGGGCTATTTCATGCTAAATTCGACCTGACCCAACCCGACTATTCTATAAAGCTAACTTGACCTTACTCATCCCGAAACTCAATTTCAAGAAAAAAAAGCTCAACGCTATCAGGTCAAATCAGTTCGGAACTTGACGGTTACGATTTTTTTTTTTGCCATCCCTAAACTTATCAAGGTAAATAAATGAATTTTGTTTGTGTAACAATTATTGTTAGAGATATTAATAATTGGGTTAATATACAATTTGGTACCTATATTTAGCTTCAATGTTTAATTTAGTATCTACATTTTTTTTTGTTCCAATTTGATACTTAAGTTTGGCTTCAACATTCAATTCAATACTCAAACTAAATAACATCATGTGATCCAATAAATATTTGATGTGCATGCTCTAGTGTTTTGGGTTAAGTCGAGCTCGAACCTTAAATCTAGAAGATCAAGCCTGATGCATATTTTAAACAAGACCAGGTTTTTATCCAATCATATTTTTTGAGATTAATATATTTTTTTCCAAACCATCTTAAACTTCAACAAAAAAAAATTCCTAATTTCGATAATTAACACAGTGACAATATCTTATTTATTTAATTCAAAGGATACTTGTCATTATTTGGTGAAATTTTAAAATTTTTACGACCAAATAATTATCCATAATTATATAGGTTATTCCATTTATTTATTTTTCAGTATAAAATATTACATTAAACAATTTATTAAATAATTCAAGAGCTAAAAAGTAATTAACCCTTTTCAAACCAGCTAGTGTTTTGGGTTTCCATCTAAACACGTTTACCAACCACAAATCTTTGTCTAATATCTTTTGCTTAATCTGACGTACTTTCGGGGTTTGAATAATGATTAACGTTTTCCGTGTGCGAAAAAATAATATTAATTATGATTTGAAAGAAATAATATTTTTATAATTTTATAACTAATTTCGTCACTCAATTAAAAGTGATATACTGAACTTAAATGTAAGTATTATACTTAATATTTATGGCTGAGGAAACAATTTTTAAAATAATAATGTTTACTAAAATAATTATATTGATTTATTCAACAATTAAATCATAAATAGAATGATAAGTATTTATAAATAAATACACATCATTCTCGGTTTAATATCTAAACATTTAAGCATTTTATATAAAAATAGTAAAAGAAAAAACATTATGTTAACATACATTACTTTATTAAAAATATTTTGTAGCTAATTTCACTGCCACAGTCATATTATATATGTATACTATTAACAAAACCTCTTATTAAATTGGTGTTCGAGCTAATCGAGTTCCAACTCAGTTAAAAAATGACTCATATACCCTTTTATTAAAAGGCTACTATTATTGTTTTGATGGACTTTTTTGTCTTTCATATTTTTATATAGTTTTTAAATAAATAAATAAAAACTAAAAATAACATGCTTAGGGATTGAACCCAAGTTAGAATGATCATAGATAAATGGTGAGTTTGGATGGGTGGTGCGTTTACCTGCGGTTAGTGTAAAAACAACGGTGGCGGTGAGATTAGATACTGTAGCGTGCACCAATTTTAATATCCCTCACCAAATTTGTATATATAGATAACATCATTAATTACGCTGGTGTTACAAATAAACTCGATATTTAATTTTTAAAAATATATTTCTAGTATTGAATTGTCTTTTCACTAATTTGATAAGTACCAAGATAAATATTCTTAATATGATGTATTTATTTATTTCTTTTACTTACAATCGTTAAACGATTTTTCGTTTTAATTTCATACATATCTCATATGCGTTAATATTATTAGTTTCAAACCTTACGTTTCACTGTTTATCGTATATTATTTTTAAACACACATCAGTATTCTATATTTATGGATTCCACACGCACACGTTCTAATTATAGATAAAATATTTATATTTAGATATTTAAAGCTATATTATAGAAGTTTCTCAATAAACCAAAACTTCAAAAGTGAAGTAAGGAATTTGGAACCAAAATGCTTTGGTTCGTTTTGCATGATAATGATGGGTGCGATGGCTAAGACCACTTACCTCTTAAATTTAAGTGGGAAGAACCTTTTTTTCCTTTTTTAGATTTGGACTGGAGTGGAAAATTAATATGAATATCCACTGTTAAATTTTTTGCATTTTATTTATTTATTAAAAAAGTTAATTTCACAAATAATAAAATTAATATTTAATATATTAATAGTAAAGTTAATTTCACAAATAAAATATTTTATTTTTACTCCTAGGCTTAATAAATTTTCTAATAAAAAAAAAAGGAAAAAGTTTTCTCATAATTCCAACTTTCCTTTTGTTGACGAAAGAAATATCATTGAAAGTGGCAAAGCCACCTTGGCACTATAAGCTTGCCGTGAGACATTGTTTATCGTTTCCTTTTCAAAGCTTGAATTCTTCGTCAAAGACAAATTAGATTCTTGAATTTTCTTTTTCCATTATTATTTAATTAGACATACGCATGGTTCGGGTCAGACCGAGCTTTGTCAAAATTTTAGACCTGTTTGTTAGGTTCGGTTCGATCCACCTGAATTCACTTTTTTATATAAAAAATACTAAAACATTAAAATAAATATTTCCCAACAAATTAAAAATAAATTAAAAAATATTTATACTTAAATGACACTAAAATAGGTACAACTTAACAAACAAATGTCTCTAAAATAGTAACAAAATTAACAATAAAACAAAAGTTATACAATATCGAAACAATAACAAATAGTAATAACATAATAGCGAAATTGTAGCAGAACAATAAGAAAACAACAAGAAAATAGCAGCGAAACAGTAAGAAAATAATAGACCTTTTTTTTTATCTTTTTGCTAATTCGGGTCGGACCCGGGCCAAAAAAGTCTTACCCGAGGCCCGACCCATTTTTTAACGCATCTTATTTTTTTTACCCAAACTCATTTTTCAAACCTATATATTTATCCAATTCTCTTAATTTTTGGACAGACATTTGAAAACAGATCTATATTTGAGAGTAAATAATTGAATAAAATTATATTTTTAAATAGTAATATAATAATATTTATAGATTCTATAGAAAAAAACAACTCCCACCCAAAATAATTTTATCTGAAAGTAACTTTATTTATTTTTCTTCTTAGAGAAATTCAAAAGTATTCTTTGGAGTACAAGAAAGGCAGAACCTTCGTTAAAGAAAAACAAATCTCATCCATAATCAAATTATTCTTCTACTTTTGCTTGACCGATTTAGGAAGCCTCTAAATATGGTATTTTTATCATTTAGCCCGTTATAATGATTAATTTATACTTTGATTTTTTTCGAAAAAATTATAATTCAATTTTGATCCCTAAAATATTTTTTTTATTTGGTCCTGTGTTAGAGTTGTGTGACCCAAATTCCTGTTAAATAAATAATACAGTGGTAAAAATAAGTAGAATCCGTATAGAACTACACTTCCTCTATTTGACTTTGATTAGAATAAGGTTTTTTCAACCTTTAAATAGATATGCGGTCGAAACTCTTCGTGTATCATTCAATTTTCAACATTAGTGAATTTCTTTTCTTCTGCCTGTGATTTTTTTCTCCCGAAAGGGTTTCCACGTAAGATTTGTGTGTTTTATTATTCTTTTCTTTCTGCTTTGCGATCGTTCTATATTGTCATTATTGACGTTAGGTTTAACACCCTGCAATATTCGACTTCTATTAAATTGAACCGAAATAGGATTTTATAATACATAGATATAAATACTAAAAGTAAATTGATATCTGTAAATTTATCGTACTGAATCTAAGGGTGGGTTTGGATGGGCGGTGAGTTTACCTGCGGTTAGTGTAAAAACAGCGGTGGTGGTGAGATTAGATACTGTAGTGATACTGTAACGTGAGACAAAAAGTAAACTAAACGCATCGCACCGCACCGCACCTAATCGCCCATCTAAACCCACCCTAAATATGATTGACTGAAAGTATATAAATAAAAAAAAAACTATCAATCTTCCAACAAATTTCTTTTAAGAAAAGAAATAGTATTGAAAGAGGCAAAGCCACCTTGACACTGTAAACTTCCAATGAAAGCTTGAATTCTTTAGTTAAAGACAAAGTAGAAGCTGGGCTTTCCCACTAGTAATTTACCAGCAGTTTACAAATTCTTGGTCACCCACTATAGCTTTGGCATCTTAGACTATAACCCAAGAATCTTTCAATACAATAAGCTTATACTTTCAATAAAAGTGTTCAAAGGTATGACTAATTTAGTATTGCTTTTAGAAAGTTCAAGTATTGAAAAATTCTTTGGAAAATAATTCAAAAATTAATCAAGTCATTGTTGAAAAGTACAACCATTTGATCCTTCAATCCAAAGTTAGCAATCAATTGAACTCTTCGAACATGGTTTTCTGTCGAAGCCTCTGGTAAACTGTTAAGTACTGACGTGGTAGATGACATGGCATCTAGTATGGAATGACGTGACGATTAACACGGCATCTATTGTGAAAAAAATATTGACGTGAAGGGCTTATTTGATTTTTAATTATTTTACAAGGACTTAATTATTATTTAATTATTTTAGGAGGGACTAAGTTATTTTTAGGAATATATAAAAATTCTCAAAAAATTTATAAAAGGAGTAGTAATTTTAAAATTTTGGATAAAACTACACTCATGGTTACTCTAAAATAGGGTTTGTCCTATTTTGGTCACTCCAAATTTTTGTCCTCAATTTAGTCATTCTAAATAAGATTATTGTGCAAATTAGTCAGTACCGTTAAAATTTCCATTTTCTTTTAACGGATTGCTAATGTGGCACATTAGCCATTGAATGACTGACATGTGATCTTTTTTTTTTCTTGACTTTTGGCTAAAGTTTAGGGACTTCTCTATAAAGTTTAGGGGGGATTTTGGACTAATTATAGGGAGGTCCCTAAACTTTAGTCAAAAGTCAACAAAAATGCCATGTGTCAATCACTCGATGTGCTAATGTGCCACATCAATAATCTGTTGAAAGAAAACATAAATTTCAACGATAGTGACTAATTTACACAATTATCTTATTTAGAATGACTAAATTGAAAAAAAAATTTAGAGTAAATTTGGGGTTTTACTCAAAGCCTTTGGGGTTTTTTTTTTGTCTAGGTTGATTAGAGATTATAGGTTTGCTTAGACTTGTAATTTTTTTTAAGAAAATTTCTGATACTGGAGAAAACTATCGATGATGGTGGTCGACGATGGTACCATCACCGATTTTCGAAAAATAATTACCAATTTTCTTTTAGGTTAAAAGAAATTAATTAAATAATAATTTTTATTCGTGAAAATTCAAATAAATTAAAAATTATATGACACAACGATTGATACTTTTTAACCTACATGTCAATTTTATATAACTAAAAACAAAATGTGTTCAAGGACTAATTCGATAGAAGAGTTGAATTTATTGAATTATTTAAAATTATGACCAAATTGATAGAATTTATAAGTGTTGAAGACTAAATGTGTTACTGTCTAAATAAAAAGGTCACGTCCTTGACAATATAATCGAGGGTGTCAAAAATAGAATCAATCGAAAACATTAATGATGAAATTGAAATTTTTTATAATTTGGTGAATAAAACAAAAACTCACTACTAATTAGAAGACTAATAGTATAATTTACCCAAGGCAATATTTTAATTGATTGTGTACCTCGGATAGTGTTGTCATGTTAAAAAGTTTTGACATGGATGTTGACGTCTTCTTTCTCATAAAATTATGAGTTTTTGCGTAGCTATTAATTTTTTATTTGAAAAAAATCAATGAATGATAACGTGCTTATAATGAGCTAAATAAGAAATATACGTCGATTTTTTTTAATATTTAAGAAAATAGGTCAATTTTGGAGAGAGTGTATGAAAATGTGTCCAGTTAAGCGAGCTTCCTGCACAGTTAGCAGGAAAGCTTGTCTAACCGGACGCGCTTTCTCTTTCCCTCTAAAATCTGTCTATTTCCTTAAATCTTGAAAAAACACCGTGGCATATTTAACAATTAGCCTATTTAGCCCTTATAACTATCATAATATCATATAATAGAGGCGTTCACGATTCGAGTTGATCTTTATTTGATTTCAAAATAATTTTTAAATTCAAGTTTTTCGATCATTTTGTCGACTCGTTTAATTGTTTCAAAATTAACAAAATATTTAAAATATATTTTTATGTTAATATTTAAATTTCAATATTTTTATTATTTAAATTGAATTAAAGTTGAGTTGGATCAAATCTGATAAAATGCATTAAAATTCTTATTCAAGTTCGAATCAAGTCCAGTCGAGCTTATTAAGAAAGGTGAGCCATTTTATTGTTGTCAGTTAATTGCATTAAACATCCTCATCTCATGATCCCGACTTCAAATTAGTTTTTAAATTTTATAATATCCTAATTGAATCTTCAAAGCATATCAGTAACATATTAATTTAGATGTTAAATGTCATCACAAATATGATCTGAACATATTAAAAACACGTTGATCAAATTGTAAATATATTTATACTTATGGTGTAGAAAGTGCACATTTATCTTTAACATGTACCTTGTGGAGGTTTCTATTATTAAACAACCATGGGGTTGTTTTTTTCCCACCAGCCAAGACGAAGGGTTTAATAGTTTTTAGGTTATGAAATCTGACAATTTGATCCTAAATTAAATTGAAGTAGAATTGAAATATTTGGGGAAAAAGTCAAACCAGTCATACAATGAATAATTTAAGAGTGTTTTTTTTATGTGAAATTGTTAATTTTTTAAAGGTTTTTATTATTTTATTATTAAATTTATTATATGTTCTGATTATATCTGTTCTTTTTGATATAATGTCTAGAACTATCCACAACCCCTTCCCAATTCATAAATAGGAGAATAATGCGCTTCTACATAGTTAAACCCATATCTTTCTATATTAACAATAATACACATATTTTAAGGGTCTATTCAACAACCATGATGTTGTTTTTTTCCTACCAGCCATGAGAAAGGGTCTGACAATCTAATCCAAAATTAAAATGAAGTAGAATTGAAATATTTGGGGGAAAAAATCAAAGCCAGTCATACAATGAATATGGGTACATTGGCTCCTACTTATAAACTTGTGGTACAACTTTACTTAACACAATCGTTTTTTAAAAAGAATCGATGATCGAATTAGTTAGATCTTTAGTACTTAATTTGATTGTAGATCTAGTTTTAATTAAATAAATTATTTAAAATAAAAATATTAAAGAATATATATAAACCGGTTCAGTCAGTTAAATCGTTGATTTAACCAATTTTTTTTCTTGATTCATACCGGTTCTCTCTCTTAGTCTGGACTAATGTGTCGACCAATTCTCAATTTGACTAGTCTGGTTTAATTTCAACAACGGGGTTGCGAATCACGTGTTATCAATTACATTTTTAATACAATGAGTAAAACTATCCATAACCCTTTCCTAACCCTTAAATAGGAAGATAATATGATTCAACGTATTCGAACCAACGTCCTCCTATACTTGCAACAATGTTAATGCCAATCGAACTTTTAAAATTATTTTTCCTAATAATATCATCTCTTCCTGATTAGATTAAAAAATTATTTCAACTAATTTTCGATTTAATCGATTTAATACCCTTCCTTTAAACTCGAAAGGAAATATGAAAAGAAGAGGAAATTTCATGATAGTGCAAAGGAATAGATATAAAAAATGTTGCAGCGTGAAACTCGAGGAAGAGGAGGAGGTGGGTTTGTAGGTGTAGAAATGAGTTACACACAGGCACAGCATCTGTGTGCGTGAATCGTGATGGCGACTTTTAATCAACAAATTGGGGATGAGTTGACCAAATGTTTTCGCCATTTTTCATGCCCACAAATATTAATATAATTAGAATTGTAGTGGAAACATAACTTAACAACCAATCTACACCTGAAACCCAAGAAACATTAATCAAAACCTACAACACTGATTGAATGTCAGATGGTGGCTTTTAGGGCAGTCTTGTTCATTTGGACTTTCCAGATCATGGTCAAACCAAATAAAAGCAGCCGAGTGCCGGCTATGGGTATTTGATGGACTTGAAAAAGCATCCATTTTTTTATTGTTTTTCTTATATCATGTTCAGGGTTGATTTGTCCTTCGATAGTCTCCGAAAAAGGTTTTGGCAAGCCATATTTGTTTAAGAATTGGATCAGTCTCGAGTAAGGTTTTTTTAACTCAAATTTAGTCTCGCTCAAATATAAAAGTAAAAGATTTATTGTTTTTTCTTACTATTTTCTTGTTATGTTTTTCATTATTTTACTACAATTTCGTAATTATGTTATTACTACTTTGTTATTATTTTTCATATTTGCTTGCTAAGTTACATTTATTTTTTGTTATTTAAGTATATATATTTTTTAAAAATTTATTTTCAATTTGTTGGAAAATATTTATTTTAATATTTTTAGTATTTTTAATGTATTATATATTTTTTAAAAAAATATAAAAAATTAATATAAACGGGCTGGGTTGAACTTGTGCAAAATTTTAAATCTATTGGCAAATGAGCCTAAATTTTTTGTTGGGCTCAACTCATCCCATGTACAACTCTAACTCATGGTCTGTGGTTATCCCTCTCAATAAATTTTTCTCTAATGTTTGAACCTAGGTTCTCCTTTTGGATGCGCAATATGCCTTACTATTATATCCAGTTATTGTTGGTTATTGATTTTTATTTAATTAATTTAATTAATTCAATGATTTTATTCGATTATAATATGAAAATTAAAATAATTTTAAAAAATAAAAAATACAATTTATTATAAATTTATAACAAAAGGGTATTTTATTTTTAAAAAGTAAAACATGTTTTTAATAGGATAATTTTTAATTAAAAATGATAATTTTATTCGTGAATCTTTTTTATAACAATCTCATTTGTTTACTGAAATTTTAGATGTTATAAAGAAGTCATTGTTATATACTTATAATAACATTTGAGATACGTGTAACAACATTTGAGATTCCAATAATATTTTAATTTTTAAAATTTCAAATTAAAAATTTATGATATATTCATAATAATTAGTGTGATTTAGATAATATCTTTAATAAAATTTAAAAATTTAATTTAATTTATTAAAAAATGAGATTAATATATTTTTATATAAAATTTAATCTTTTATTGAAATAATATATTAACTAATATTTATTATTTTTAATTTAAATTAAATAACTTGTTGGGGCCTGAATTTGGTAATTATGCCCTCATTAGGGCTTGAACTTTTTTTTTGTCCAAGTTAGATCCTTCACTTGAGAATTGTTCCGAATTTGGGGCTTGAACCTTTTTTTCCAAGTTAGTCATTGATGATATTTCCTTGAAATCCCAACAGTTGAAACCCCATTACGAGAACAATTGTCAAATTTAGAGACTAACTTGAACAAATAAATCTAAATCTCAATGTAAAAACAGTTACCTAATTTAAGTCCCGATTTAATCCTTTTATTTCAATTAGGAATAGAAAGGGCTGACTATAAAATAACTTTGAAAAAGAGCCTAACAAATTTGTAGCCCAAATACTCATCCAAATGCTTGGCCTCATTTAAAGTTTAATGAAAGCTTTTGGGCCTTCACTTAATTGACCAAGAGTGAAAAGTCTATACTAAACCCATCAACTCAATTTCATCCCCAACAATCGAGATAACTCCGGCACTTACTAAACCAATATCTCCTTCATCCGTTTCAGTTTCGATATCATTGGTACCACGATCAAAACTTATCTAAACTTGATTCGATTTGAAAATATTAACTTTTTTTTTTCCTTTTAAATTTTGAGTTAATTGAATTAAGTTATTTGAGTTATTTCATTTTTTCGAGTCAATTCAAATGAGTAATTCGAGTTTTGAGTTCGAGTCGAGTTAAATTTTACAAACGAAAAATTTGAATAACTCAAATTACATATTGGTGTAAATATCTTTGGTCCTATTCAATTTTGAAAATGAATAAATTGGTGTCTCTCTTAACAAAAATTTAAAATTTTCAAAAAAAATTTAAATTTTAAAATCCAAATATTTATAAAAAATTCAGACATTTATATATATATTTAAAATACATATATATATATAAAATCTAAAAAATCTAAAGAATATATAAAAAATTCTAAAATAAATAAATTTGGGGACCTAAATAAATAAATTAGTGATGCAAGTTTATTATACTAAATTATCTTTTTTTTTCCTTATTTTGCTTTGAATTTTTTTTAAAAATATATATGGTTTCAAGTTTATACGCTCTAAAATAAAATTAGTTATACGATAAAAAATTTAATTTGACATTGGGTATTTGCGGAACGCATGCCAGTGGGTTCACGATGGCTAGACAGATTATGAGATTTGGGTATTACTGGTCCACCATAGAGGGGGATTGCATCAATTATGCCAAGAAATGCCATAAATGTCAAATTTATGGTGATAAAATGCATGCACCTCCTTCGCCTCTTCATGTTATGACTTCTCCATGGCCTTTCTCCATGTGGGGTATGGATGTCATCGGGCCAATATCGCCGAAGGCCTCAAATGGGCATCGTTTCATATTTGTGGTTATTGACTACTTCACTAAATGGGTGGAAGCTGCTTCGTATGCTAATGTCACAAAGTCAGCAGTTAGTAAGTTCTTGAAAAGAAAGATCATATGTCGATATGGAATGCCCAAAAAAATCATATCTAACAATGCGTTGAATTTGAACAACAGCTCAATAGCGGAAGTCTGTAGTCAGTTCAAGATCAGACACCACAATTCGTCGCCGTATCGCCCAAAAATGAATGGTGCAATGGAAGCGACAAATAAAAATATCAAGAAAATTGTGGGAAAAATGACCGAGACTTACAAGGATTGGCATGAGAAATTACCATTTGCCCTTCTTGCTTATCGAACATCAATCAGGACTTCCACCGGGGCAACGCCTTTCTCCTTGGTTTACGGTATGGAGGCAGTTTTACCCATTATTGAAGTTGAAATCCCTTCTCTCCGGGTGTTGGCTGAGCTAAAGTTGGATGAAGCAGAATGAGTCAAATCTCGATATGATCAGTTGAACTTAATAGAGGGAAAAAGGCCAAAGGCTATTCAGCATGGTCAAATGTACCAAAAAAGAATAATGCGAGCCTACAACAAAACGGTTCATCCCAGAGAATTTCACGAGGGGGACCTAGTGTTGAGAAAAATTCTTCATCTACAAAAAGATTTTAGAGGGAAGTGGATGCCAAATTGGGAAGGACCTTATATTTTAAAAAAGGCATTTTCTAGAGGAGCATTGATTCTGACTGAGATGGATGGAAAAAAACTTGCCTAATCCAGTAAACTCAGATTCAGTTAAGAAATACTTTACTTAAGAAGAGAAGGAACTAAGGTGAAAACCCGCAAAGGGCGCTTTGAGTTAAAAAAAAATGGAGAGGCTAAGGTGAAAACCCGCAAAGGGCACATTAAGACCAAAGGGGATTTGAGTTGAAAACCCGAAAAAGGGCGACTCAAATTTTGATTGGGCCATGGAGTGATCTTACTATGCATGAGTCAGCAGGAAAGGGTACGCGACATCTTGAGGCACCGACAGAGTACTGTAGATCTTCTAAACACATGTAAAACTCAGAATGGTCTTCAGGAAATTTGTACAGAGAAGCTCAAGCTGCGATATCTGGGGCACCTATTCATAGTATTTATATTGAATTTGTTGTTTTTGGAATACTTCATTCTTTTTCAATATAAGTGTTCCCAACCAATTCCTCTTTTAAGCTTGCCATAATTGACAATTTATTGCGGGCTATGCTCCCAAATCAATTCTATTTTATCCATCGTTATGATCTTTTTGCTAGCACGTTGCATTAGAATAATGATTAATGGACTAATAAAACTTTCACAAGGGAAGTTTTTCATATTACTCTAGAAGTTTCTAAATAATACAGGAACTTGAAACAGGACTATTGTTTAGAATTCACCGAGTTTAAAGGTTGGAAATATATAGGAAGAAAAAGTCTAGATTAAGAATTTTCAAGTTTAGTTGAAGTGTTGTTGTCACAAAGGAAGCCTTAATGAATAATGAGCAATAACAACTGTCGAAACCTTTTTTTGAAAACAAAAATTTATTATTGACTTGAAAAAACAAAAATTGGAGTCACCACCGATCCTTTGTTAATGTGTGATTGGCTCACCTACAAACGACTTTGGTCTGCGAAATTTGAGAAAACAGGTTCGGGAGTCAGTTACGCACAAGGAAGGGTTAGCACCCTCGTAACGCCCAAAAATCGGTACCAAATTGATTATTTAATGTCTTAGTGTCGAGGGTTTGAAAAGATTTTAAAAGAAAACTTTTTACTCATGAATGAATTAAAATAACAAAACATTCTTATCTCAAAGATATAAAACATCACACCCAGTGAGTTAGGGCACAATATTTTTAAATCTCAAAAATCAAATTTGTCTTGTGATTTTTAAAACTCATGCATTTTAAATTTAAGAGGATATTCGATTATTTAGATCAAATGAAGAAAATCGAAACCTAGTAAGTTAGGGCAAAATTTCTCAAAATTCCAAATACAGAATAGCACTTTTTGTTTTAAAAATTCTTATTTCGAGATAACAAAATGTCACGACCAGTAAGTTAGAACCCGACATTTTTAGACTCCCAAAAATAAGCTTTTATTTGAAAATTGTGAATTTATTGCAAAATAAATTCTTAGCTTTCTAAATTCATCGAAAAATGATCACAATCCAGTAAGTTAGGACACGATCTTTCTCGAGAACCATGAATGCCAAATATTTTAAAAATTTATAAAATATGAGGATTTTAATGCTAAGGAAACCAAAATATATTTTCTTTAAAAGTATGATAAAATGTTAATGCATATATATATGTATACAAAACCATGAAAATGAATCAATAATAAGATATATGAAATATGCACATACATTTTAAAAATAATAAACATAAAAATGTATAAATATAATATATTAGTAAATTATGAAAATATAAAAATATATATATAAAAACATGCGAACAATATTTTTATAATAATTTTGAATAGGGTATAAATATGTACATTATAAAAGAAATATATATATAATATATATATATATATATATATATAGAATTAAAAGTATGGATAAATACTATAAAGTGATAATGTATGTACGTATATATAAAAACTATGAAAATAAAAAAATGTAATAATAAAAAATATGTATATGATTTAAAAACATTTAAAATATATACATAAAATATATATTATAAAACACATATGCATATATATACGTAAGTATAATAATAATTACAATAAATAATAATATAATAATAGTGAAAAAAAATGACAAAAGGACTAATTTACACTTTAATTAAAAATTCGGGGTAAATTTGAAATAAATAAAATGCAGATGGATCAAATAAAACGCGCATCTAACAGTGGAGGACTAAAAGTGAAATTAATCCCTCCTTCCAAAACGCTGCACAGCAACCCGGATTAAATTGAAATAGTGATAAAATATGTTGCGAAATTTAAAAGAAATTAAAGAAACTAATTTAAACACACTATAAGAAAACAAAGGATCCAATGCATAAATAGCCCATCAAGGGTCAAAATAGGCAAATTCATGGCCATTAAACGGCACTGCTTTTCTTTAATATTAAAATAAAAAAAATCCTTTTTTAAAAAACATTTCTATTCCTTCTTTAGAGAATAGAAAACAGAGAGGAAACCCTCTGCTAGGGTTTTTTTAACCCAACTTCTCCTAGCCGCCGCAACCACCTCGACGGACCAGAGGTCCTCCCCGGCTCCGATTCGGCAGCAGGTTTCTTCCTCGCAGGTAAGTATATCCTTTCTCTTTTCTTTTGCTATTTCGTTTATTAAATAGAAAACAACCCCTAAAACATGAAATAAGAAAATAGTAAAAAGAGAAAACGAAAACACAAATTCACCTTCAAAATCTTTTGCTTTTCTGTCACTTTCTTTTTGTATTTTTTCTCTTTTTAGTACAAAATTTTTCTAACCCCGTTACAGAAATCCATTGGCCTTTATATAGCCCTCCTTAAATCCTTTTACAACTGTTTTGTTGTGTATTCGGTCACTGCCTGTTCTTGGTTTGTTTGTAGGACGAACGTGCATGGTGAACGCAAGGGACCGCTGAACGTGGGTGATTGCGACGTGGGGTGATAGGGTCGTTGCTGCAGATGGAGAACGTGCGGCGCGCCCTAGGGCTTCTACTTCCATTGCTACTGAAAACATG
This sequence comes from Gossypium raimondii, assembly GCF_025698545.1. Lineage (NCBI taxonomy): Eukaryota > Viridiplantae > Streptophyta > Magnoliopsida > Malvales > Malvaceae > Gossypium > Gossypium raimondii. Next base: position 4,319,216 of record NC_068572.1, read on the forward strand.
TTGTGGGCTAGGGTTAATTTTGGGCCAATTGGGCCAAATGTATTTGGGTCGTTGTTTTATTTTGGTAGGCTAAATGTTGGGACTGATGTAGTGTGGGCTTTAGGTTTAGTTGGGCTCGGGCAAAATTTAGGTCTTACAACAACTTCAACATTAAGGAATCATTTTCATTACATTGCATTCAAATGTCATTTATACACATCTAGTTAGGAGCATTTGATTCATGCTGATCGTGACATCCTAATCATTAAGCATAATTAGGTTCATGAAATGAATCACACAGGTCATGCTCCCCAAAGAACAGATCGGTGAAATCATAAAGCCTTATCTCCCTGAGCAGCAGTGGAGCAGTCTGAAAAGTGTAGGTCTTGTCTTTCTATATTGGCAGTGAAGTAGATCAAAGATAGTAGATCTTGTCTTCCTATATTTGTAGTGAAGTAGATTGAAAATAACAGATCTTGTCTTCCTATATTGGTAGTGAAGTAGATCGAAGATAACAGATCTTTTCTTCCTGTATTGGTAGTGAAGTAGATCAAAGATAGCAGATCTTGTCTTCCTATATTAGTAGTGGTGTAGATCGAAGATAACAAATCTTGTTTTTCTGTATTGGCAGTGAAGTAGATCAAAGATAGAAGATCTTGTCTTCCTACATTGGTAGCGGAGTAGATCGAAGATAACAGATCTTGTCTTCCCATATTGGTAGCGAAGTAGATCGAAGATAACAGATATTGTCTTCCTGTATTGGCAGCGAAGTAGATCGAAGACTGAATAAACCAATTTTATGTCCCTCAGGTTGCAGGGGAACAGATTGAAGAAATCAGTCCTATCTGCTTGAAGTTGCAATGGAGTGGATTAAAACCATAGATCTCATCTCTCTGAAGTTGCAGTAGAGTAGATCACATCAGATTTATCTTTAAGTTGCAGCAGAACAAGTTGAAGCTATAAGTCTTATCTCTCCGAAGTTGCAGCGGAGTGGATTAAAAATAGCAAGTTTTGAAGCTACGGCGTACAAATCCTATCTCCCTGACATTGCAGCGGAGTAGATTGAAGCATTGGTTCCTATACCTCTAAAAATGCAGTAGGAAGGAATGAGGCTATTTGAAGAAGAAGAGGAGCACCAAGATCTAGCACGACCGGGAAAAATTGATCATTTTAAAGTCTTTGCTCTGTTCTCGTTACACGACAACAAGCAAAGAGGGGCAGCTGTAATATCCAATTTCTCTGCCCGGGCCCATAAAATATTTTAAAGTCCAAAAACAATTCTTTTTACAAACCCAATAATAGGCCTAATACCCACCTAAGCCCAATTACCCATTACAATACCCAACTAACCCTAGCCCAACACAAAAACAACTGAAACCCTAAAACTAAAATAGCTTCCCAAAGACCCCAGCCACCGCACGTCTCGGAGCCGGCCTCCTCCACATGCGCCACGTCTTGTGCCGTACCCCCTACGTTCACCTACAAAGTAGACTAAATGAGTCCCAAAAAGAAAAAAAATAGTGTAAAAAGAGGGATAATAAGTTGTTTGTTTTTTTCCTCTTTTCGGGCTATAAAAGGCCGATTCGATTTTGTATAGAAGGAAAAAGGATGAAGAGATACGAAATAGAGGAAAATAAGAATCGAAGTTTAAAGGTGAATCGCGTCTGTTATTGTCTATTTTCTTTTTTTGTTTCATTTATTTTCTTTTTATGTACATAAAACAATAGAAAAGAGGAGAGGGGTAATACCTTCGAGGCTTTTCCGTTGAAACCATGTTCGCCTCGCTCAAATCGGAGCTTGATGGAGCGCTAGGGTTTGGCTTGCCTGAGAATGGTGGCATTTGAATGAGGCTTTGGGTATGAAAACCCTAGCAGAGGATTTCTCTGGTGTTTTGTGTCAAAAAAATGAGTTTTTTTAGAAAAATTTGTTTTTATAATGATTGTAAAACGACGCCGTTTGAAAGGCCAGATCCGCTCGTCGACTCGACCCGCACTCAGGGTTCGCGCGTTCTGGCCTAAACGGGGAATTTGTGCAATTAGGCCCCCCTTTTGTGATGCGTTTTAATTAAACCCATTTCCTTTTTTAATTTGGCCCGAATACTTTACCTGTGTGGCATTTTAGCCCACATCGCTACACACCGTTTTGGGAAGGCAGATTATTTCTGATTTGGACCCTATGTAATTCGCGTGTCGCGATTTGACCCACCATTTTGCTAAAATTTCATTTATTTCCTGTTGTTTTAGTTTTATTGACTCTTTAGTCCTTTTTTGCAATTTGTTTTTTTTAATTATTTTTTTCTTCTTTTTATCATCATTATTATTATTATTATTTATTATTATTAATATTATAATTATTATTTCCACGTACGTTCATACATATTTTTTATAATATATATGTGCATATATGTTTTAAACTTTTGTAGAAGATATACATGTACATATTTTATTTATATTATTCTTATTATTTTATCTTCATAATTTTATACACATGTATATACATATAAATGTATATTTTATAATACATATACATTTTCCTTATTTTATAATCCATGCACATATACATGTTTTTTAATATATATATACATATTTTTTAGAGATTATTATAAGTTTTTGTTTTATATATTTCATTCCTCTTCTTTTTATATGTATACTTACATATATGTGTTTTAATATATGCATACACATATTTTCAAATTTACTTATATATTGTACTTATATGTATATACATATTTTGTAAATACATATACATATATAATTCATATTAAAGTATTTGTTTTATGTTGTATATTAACATTTTATCATTTAAAAAAAAAGAAAATATATTTGGTTTCATTAAAGCATTAAAAACTTTTTTTGTTCAAAGGCTTTCAAAATAAGGCAATATTCGATATTAATTTGGGATCTTCGAGAGAATTGAGCCCTAACGTATTGGGTTCCAATTTTCTTCGTTGAATCTAAATAATCGGGAATGCTCCTTAATAAAAAAAAACATAAAAGCTCATTATCGGGAAATCAATACGTTGTGTCCTAACACATTGGATATGACACATTGTTTTCTCGAGATGAGGATTTTTCTAAAAATAATAAAGGCAATATTCTGTATTTGGGAAATTCGAGTGATCGTGCCCTAACTTACTGGGTTTCGATTTTTCTCTTTTAACCCAAATAATCGAATATCCTTTTGAAATTTAAATGCATGAGTTTTAAATCAAAAGACAAACTTAATTTTGAAGATTAAAAATGTTGCGCCCTAACTCACTGGGTGTGATGTTTTATTTCTTTAAAACAAGAATGTTTTATTATTTTAATTCATTCAAGTTAAAAAGTTTTCTTTTAAAATCTTTTTAAATTTTCGACACCAAGACATTAAACAATCAATTCGGTACCGATTTTGGGCGTTACGAGGGTGCTAACCCTTCCTCGTGCGTAACTGACTCCCGAACCTATTTTCTCAAAATTCGTAGACCTAAAATCGTTTTCAAGGTGAACCGATCACACCTTAATAAAAGATTGGTGGCGACTCCAATTTTTGTTTTTAAAAAGTCAACCCCGTTTTTTCAAAAAAATATAAAAATGGTTTCGACGGACATGTTTAATTTTTTTAATTTAACTCGAACAATTTTACTATATTCAACTCGATTCGAAAATATTTCAAATTGAGTTAGGATAATAAAACGAGACTCGTCAACTTAATTAACTTGAAATTTTTCGACTCGATTTGATCGAACACTCACCTCTAATCGTTGATCCGAATTTTGATTAATAAAATTTAAATATATTCTAATATAATTCTATTGATTGAAAATTAATTGACAAATAAATACACTAACGAAATAAATATTATTAATAGATAAAAAGTCTGATCATATCTGCTCTTGTTGACATAATGCCTAAAACTACCCCTAGTCATCCCTAAACCATAAATAGGAGGATAATGCGTTTCAATGCATTCGAACTCGCGTCCCCCTGCATTGATAACAATACTTATGACAATCAAATTAAGACTCAATCGACAATGAAAAAGAAGTTTTGAATAAAGTAAAAAGGGCGATATTTTAAATCACAAATTGCTATATATGTGTTAGAAATGATAATAAATTGATAATAAATTCCACCTTCTTTCATGCCCAAACTAGTGCTAGACATAGGAGAAATCATTTATGATGGGTTAGAAAGAGTGAGGTTGAGGATTGGATATTGAGATTGTGACATACTACTATATATCTTTATTCCAAGTTCAGTGATCACATAGCATTTACAAAGTATTATTATGAGTTAGATTCTGCTATTAGTTTTGTATTTTAAAATTATTGTAGATTTATTTCTTATATTCTAATTTAATTATTTTAGTCTTTGTACTTATTAAAATTTAAAATTTTAGCCCTCAAGAAATGATAATGGTTAAATTCATTAAGTTAAGTTTTGCTATTTCCGAAATTTGATGTGGAAAACATATTATCATATGCATAATGCCATATTATCAACTTGTTATTTCAACGTTTTACTCACTAAAAATTCAATTAATAGACAATTGGTTGTCATTTGTAGCAAGACCAAAATTTCAAATTTTGAAAAGTATAGGGACTTAGAATGATCCAAGTGGAGAACATGGACTTAATCTACGTACAATTGTACGCATAATACATAACTAGTAATTGAATCTAACCAAATGGATTTATCTGCATTTGTCTAGGCCAGGACTAAAATTTCGAAATTTAAAAAATACAGAAACTAAAAGTGACCAATTTAAAAAAGTATAGGGACTGAAATTAACTAAATTAAAGTACAGAAACTAAATCCGCAACTTTTGTAAAGTATAGATAATTTAACTTATTGGATATTATGTGCCTAGGGGTACTTAATGGTGAATGCAATAAGGAGGAGAGATGGTGAAATAAACTTAGTGTGTCTAAAGATAAGACTTAGTAAAAAGAAACAACTTGAGGAGCTTTAAAAAGTTTCTATATTGTACTTCAAATGCACTTAAAATGAGTTGCGAAAACTCTTATGCGTTGCTGTAAAGAATATGAGTTACAAAATTAGAATATTAAATAGACATAATGAAGAGAAATTTCAATTACAAATATATAAATACTTAACAGATAACAATTTATCGATTGGGTCTTAATTCGATTGGCATGAATATTGTTGTCAAAGTAGGAGAATGTGGGTTCAAGTGCGTTGAAACACGTTATCCTCTTATTTATAGGTTGAGAATAAGCTATGGGTAGTTTTAGACATTGTGCTAAAAAATAGCAGACATGATCAGAACTTATAATAAAATTATTTAAAAAAAGAGTAGAGTAAATACCATAGGTAAAAGTTTTTAATTGTTTCTAATTTTAATTTATGAAATGAACAAAAATGAACGTAATCTAAGAATCCTATTAATACCAAGGTCATTTCAACTTCTTCTATTGTGTGAACTAATATATTTTTATGAAGATAATGTTTTACAACAACGGTTTTGAATGACATTCATTCTTAAATAAAAGTTGTTCTCAATAGAATTGTATATTTTAAGTGACTGCTTTATTGAACTAGAAATGTTTTAAATTGCAGTTGTTCTAAACATGAATTGTTTTGGATTTAATTATCTTGAATGATTGTTAATCTAAATGACAATTGTTCTAAACATAAATTGTCCTAAACATATTTGTTCTTGACTGACAGGAACGGTTTTGAATTATAATTATATTCAAGCTTATCTCTTTTGAACAATAATTGTATTAAACAAAACTATTCCACCAAATAAATTTAAATGAAAACCCTTGATAAAATATAATTTAAGGGTAACTAAATGAATTTTTTAAAGAAGAAATTTAAAGATATTGCCATGAAAAGAAAACCCAATTCTTAGTTTGATTTAGAGAAAAGAAAATACATAATTAACAATTTCATAAGCTAAAAATGGACTGCATTTATTCATATGAGTTCCTATGATTGATTACTATTAAAACATTACAATATGAAATTAAAGATAAACTGTGTGTTCAACTATGGAGAAGGCACCTTCCATTGCTTTTCCACCTTTCCTAATTGACAACTATAAAATTAAAATTACACCAAATGGGTCAGCATATATAGTTAGCATAACAATGTACACAAAACCAAAGAAATGGTGAAAAAAAACCCCAATTTTTTCCAAACCAACCCAAAGTCGTTCCAACTGCTAGCTTTAGACTTGATCAACAAATAATCTGTCACTTCCTTCTCCTTATTACACTCCTTTGAACCACCATTCAATCCATCATCTTCTTCCCCAACATACAAGAGAAGCACAAGCATACAAAGGAAGCCACTTAAAGCTTCTTTGCATTGCCTTGTGAAGGTACTCATGGTTGTTGCCATGCACTTCCCTTTGTGTTTCTCCACTTGGAAATGGAAGCTGGTTGGTGTCATTGCATTTTGATGGACCTGGACTGTTTGAGAAGGCAGTGTCTGGTGGAAGAACGTGTTGGCAACTTGCCGAGTTGAAACGAACATTCCATGGTTGATTTTGATGTCTTCGACGAGTTCAAAGCTTGGTGAGGTGGTAAGATCGTCCATGTTGCCTTCGTCTAAAAAGTGATGATCGTTGGGGTCATCGTCGATGAATCCATGTGTGAAATCTTCCATTTCTGGATTGTTGATACCGGTGTCATCGAATTCGAAACTATTATAATCATGTCCATTTCCTGCATGCAAAAAACAAAAGAAATATAGAATTTTTTTAAGTCTGAGAGAAAAGAACTAAGAGGAGGTGATATGGGACTTTGAATCTTTGGTAACCTACCTTGGATGCCATTGTCTTCATTTCTTGTAAAACTTGAAATGTTTTCAATAGGAACAACCTTGTTTTCTTCCATGAAACAATACTGTCCATCGAATCAAATGAAAGGAGTAAATAAGAATTGTGCATCAAATTCTGGTTTTGGTCCTTCTACTATGCTTAGATTTTGGATTTAGTCCCTCTCTCTCTATTTTTTTTTTGATATTTAGGTATCATTCATATTCAATTTACGGTCCATGAAGAAACTTTCGGGGTTCATGGCTGATCCCTCTCAATAATGTCATATTCAGGGGCGGAGCTAGAAAATTTTTTTAGGAGGGGCCAGAATAAAGTTATATATTTTTATGATAGCAAAAGTGAAAATTCACCATTTTAATAACCTATATCTTTACAATTTTAAAGGATTAAATCAATTTTTTCTCATTCTTGGGGCCTCAAAGTTTAATTTTATCATATACTAATGTAAATTTTTTAAAATTATAAAAAGACTAAAGGTAAAAATTTTCATTTTAGGGAGCCAGTGCCGTGCCAACTCCTGGTCATATTCTGGGCTCATACTTAAATTCTTTCCTTAAGAATACTATGCATTGTATTTTATTATTACACAAACATTAGTTGGTAGATCATATATTTTAATTCGGCATAATTTAGTCCACCACTTTATAAAATCATTAGTTAATCTAAAAAAAAAATGCTATTCCCAACCCATCATGTTTGACATGAATTTTGTGCCGGAAACAGTCCTTTTAAGAAAAATCTACTATAGTATTTTAAATGAAATAATTAATGTGGTTTAACGATTTAGGTTAACTAATGATAGTCCAAAAATAGAAGACTAATTATGCCAAATTAAAATATAATGATTAATTCTTAAATTTGAGCATAGTATAAGGACCAAAAACAAATTTGACCAATTATATATGTAAATGAAAGTATTAAAAATGCTACCTGCTCTAGATCTTTGCTCGACATTCCCACCCATCTCGAATTTTCAGCCATTCTCTCTCCCTGCAGCTCAGTTATATCTATGGGCCTTGTAATGGCTTCTTCCAAAGGTTTATTCATGTATTGTGCACAGCTCATCTCGTTCACTTGGTTTTGGTACATGCTTTTGGCAGTCATGAAAGTGAAATCATCGGCATTATTATTGCTTGAACTAGCCCCCCAAGCATCTTCATGGCCGATTGGATTTAGCGAGAGAATCTCCTGCAGTATATCGGTTTCACGCGTTGGTGGTGGTGGTGGTGTTGTTTCCATCAGCTTATAGTTGGTGAATCCAAGTCGAGGGAAATCTTCCACCTCCAATGGTGGCAGTGCCAACCGGTGCTGTAGTCTTGCACATTCTAGTGCCACATCAACCTACAAAAATAGTGATTTAGTGCACCGATTAACTATTAAGTTACAATTAATTCTCTAGTCTCATTTATTTATAAAAAAATTAAATATTACAGAGAGAGAAATGAATGTTAGACATATAACATTTAATAATATGTCGTTATAGGGAAAAAATTCAGTAAATAGTTTACTTCATACTTTACGTTATTATTGTTATTGATAAAAAATTGTTATACAATATAAAAATAAAACATAAAAAATCGGTTCTACAATAAAACTTATAATAAAATGCTTATAAAGTTGTACTAATTTCTGATTCTAATTTTATTAAATTATTGAAAAACTATTTACCTTGGATGGATGGTAGGGTAGCGTTTCGTAGTTTGTGAAGGATGCATTGTTTAAGCCAAACACATCATGGGACAAGGATTGCATCCATTTAACCTCGTTGGCATCGCAAATGTCGATAGGTGACCGATTGAGAACACTCGGCGAACGTGTATCGATCGGGATACCAAAATCGGAACTCTCTTCGAAGCTCGAAGAATGTTCGTAAGCAATCTGATTTGGAGTCGCGACGGCTTGGTAATGGTCCCCAGGAACCTTGGGGGGAATTGCAGTTTTCTTAAACACACGGCAAAGAGCATAAGCATCCTGCAATCATTAACCGATCAGTGAAGTTCATGCAATGGTACGAAGAAAATTTGTGTGGAAACGGTGAGGTAACCTAACCTGCAAGCCTAAGGAAGCCGATTCGCATTCGCGTTCGTCGAGACGATATTCATGCATGACCCAATTGGTTCGAGTGCCATGGGGTGCTCTTCCTCGATAGTAAACCAGGGTTTTTTTCATCCCTACAGCTCGTGTCTGAGAATTCACTTTCCTGTCTTTCCCCGTGGCTTTCCAATACCCAGATTTAGTTGCTCGATTTGTCCTTGATCCATTTGGGTACTTACGGTCTCGAGGACTAAAAAAGTACCATTCAAGATCTTTGCTGGGTAATAAGGATTTCCCTGCAAATTTATATGATGCATGTGATTATGGATTATTTGGTAACAAGAAAACATTTGCAACAATTACACATGTCTTAAGCTAAGATTTTAGGATGTTTTTTTTTTTGTATCATAAACATAAAGCACGTATATGGTGCATGTGATTACGGATTATTTTGAAAATACAAACAATCTTCTTCTACAAATCATTTTATGAAGATTCCCCTTTCACAAATTTAGGGTTACCTTTACATTTATTAATAATTAAACATATAATAGCAGATATTATACCTGAATACAGGTATTACTCAAATCATAGATGTGAAATAATCTAACCAGTTAAATATATTATATTTGAAAGATTTAAGTTATTTAAAATATTTTAATTATTTTTATAATTATTAAGATTATTTCGGATTAAACTATAATTTAATACTCTTGTCATTCGAACAAGAAATTGTTGGATAATATTGTATTATTGAATGTGTTTGAGAGTTGTATATATATTTTCCCAAAGTTCTTTTCTAATAATAAGTATATCATACTATTTTAGATTTTCAAAATAAAAACAATTAATTGTTCCTTTCTTGCTGTTAAACTTAAAAATACTGTTTGAAAATGAAAAAAAAAAAAAAAGTGGCAGAAAAAGAGTACCTGGTAAGTCCCAAGGCTCACACTTGTAAAGATCAACTTCAGGGATGATCTCCAATTCAATCTTGCGCCCATTAATCTTTCTCTTGAGATAATAAACGACGAGCTCCTCGTCCGTCGGGTGGAACCTAAAACCAGGAGGCAATGAAACAGCACCCATCTTTTTTTTTTTATTAATAAACAACCAATGATATCAGAGAGATGGAATAATGGGCGGCAGTGAAAGCCAAGAATATGGTTGTATTGTATGAGAGATTATTATATCCTTGGCCTTCACTACAGTTTAAGAGAAAGAGACGGAGGCTTTAAAGAAGATCCAAAGAGAGAGAGAGAGAGAGTTTAGGATATGAAAGACAAAAAGAAGAAGAAGAAAAAGGTGAGAGAGGAAGGCCGCCACACCGCCCTTTGGATGGCTTTTGTAATTGCTTTTGATTTGATATAATCAAATGATTCCCTGCAAAAAGAATTAAATCGTTTAATTGAAGCTTTGGGGGGGTTTGGTTGCTTTGGCTTACAATTATCCCATGCTTCATGCAATGTCCTTTCTTCGAATCTCGGCTACGTACCTCCACGTGCCTACACCCCCCTCTCTTTCTCCCATTTTAAACACTAGGTATCTGGTTTCCCCACTCCTCCTTCACCAATCAATTCTCTGAACCAGTTCGATCGGTTATGTAATTCGAATTAATAATTTCAACAATTTTATCATATCTCTTAAACAATCTAATTCTACTTAATTTTAAATTTATTCAAAGCACAAAATAACAATCCAACGATTTATATATTAGCCGACCACTTTCTTAGTACTATTCATATTAGAGAAAGGAGCTTACTTGACCCACAAACTTTTCTTGAGTTTCTCTATTATTTTATTATTGATTTGATTCCATTTTCTATCAAACTAAACAATTGATTTAGTTTTGGAATTTAATTGTATTTTACTTGAAATGATTTGAATATACTTTACTTATTGAATAGAAAATGATATCTATTAAAATAAAACTCTTAATTAAAATGTGCAATATTGTCGTTTCTTAGCATCCAATGATCCTAACACATCATTTGGAAAACTTTATGCTTGGGCTTCTCCAACTAATCAATCTCAACATGGAAAGTTTTCATTTCTTTTTGTAAAAGGTGTGGTAGATCAAAATGAAATGATTGCAACTTTATTGTTCAATGGTTAAATGTTTCATAGTTGGATTTTATATATGTTATGATTCTAAAATACCAATTTAAAGATAAAAAATTACCATCATCTATGATAAAATACTACTAAAGCATCTAAGGTAAAGAAGCATTTTGGAAGTTTATCCTTAGAGTTAATGGGGTTTGTTGATACAAAGAGAAGATTTGGTAGTCGGTGACAATTCACACGATACTGTAACCTAGAGTTATTGAGGGAGGTTTCTGATGAGTTATGGAAGATGGAAGGATCTGGTGAAAGGTTCGCCGAATATAAATGGAGTTGAAGCTTTAAACCTTTTAGCTCCTTGTCTGGTGAAAGGCAATGTACTATTACCGGCAGGGCGGAAAGTGTTAATTCAGTCTACCACTTGTGCCATCCCTCTTTATGCAATGCAATTTACTCTTCTGCCAATTGCAACTTGTGACCAGTTGGAGCGCCTTAATGGGAATTTCTTATGGGGATTGGGGAGGCTCTACTGAGTCGGTTCACAACCATCTAGTGAAGTGGAACCAAATTTGCCGTTTCAAGAGTCAAGGGGGTCTTGGATTATGGAAGGCTAGACTAAATAATCTAGCCATGCTTGCCAAGGCTGGCTGGCGCTTACATACTAATCAAGATGCTGTATGGTGCCAAGTTTTTAGACAGAAGTAATGCACAACACGCCTTTCATGGACGTGGAATTGAAGGCGACGTCTGTTTCGCCTACTTGGCGGGGTCTTTTAAAAACTCGATATCACGAGGTTGTAAATGGAAAGTAGGCAACGGGTCGGATTATTTTTTGAAATGATTGGTGGGTGGGTAACATCAAAGTCGAAGTCAGATTTTTTTTTTTGGATAAAATTAAATTATATATTTTCATTTCATTATTTTAATAATTTATATTTTTATAA